>NC_092504.1:145215407-145447907 GCF_047511675.1 Marmota flaviventris | reverse complement strand
TTAATATGAAAAACCATAGAGCAAGTATAATATCAGTTCTGATACTATAGTATGAATATAGTATTATTAAAAGACAGGACAGCTACTAAATTTGTTGTAGATGCACTAGTGTGAATATTATATTAATACCAAAAGCAATTGAACAACTGTTACATCAGTTTTAGATGCTACAGTACACTGTACACAGGGCAGATATTGTATTAGTTTTAGATGCAATAGTATGGACATTATAGTAATACTGAAATTTCAGGGTAGCTATTCTTCAAGTTTTGATGTAGGAAATATGTTACATTAATACTAAATGAATAGGGCAGCTATTACATCAGTTTTAGAAGCCAGATTATGGATACAGTAGTAAAGGCAACAGGATGGCTCTCATAGTAGTTTAAGATGCTATAGTATACATATTATGTTAGTATTAAAGGCCAAAAGTCAACATCTTTTTTAAACTTTTGATGCTGTAGCATGGATATCATATTAATATTAATGGCCATAGTGCAACTAATATATCAGATGTCAGATGCTACACTGTGGATATTAGTAATAAAGGACTCAGAGAAGGTATTACATTTGTTTCAGATACTGAAATATAAATATATATATATATATATATATATATATATATATATCACATTAAAAAGTTAATGTTATATTAACCTTTAATTAATATATAAAATATATTAATATATTAATAAATATATCAATATATTACTGTATTATTATGTTAATATATAATATATACATATATTTCACAAAAGGTTAACGTTCATCTATCTTATGAGCCTTAGATGCTGTAATATGGATATTACATTAATATTAAAGGCCACAGGGCAGCTATTACAACAGTTTGACATGCTAAAGTGTACATGTTTTTATAAGTACTAAAGGCCAGAGACTCACCATTATATTAGTTTAAGAGACTTTAGTATGGACAGTATGGCTATTGCATAATTATTCAACATCACAGGGCAGATATTATATCAGCTTTAGTTGCTACAGTATGAATATATAACTATTAAAATCACAGTACACTTAATGTATAATATTTGATTCTATAATATAGGATACCATATTGGTGTTAAAGTACACAGGACAGCAAGTAGTTTTAGGTGCTACAGTTTGCACATTGTGTTAATCTTAAATTCTTCAGAGCAGCAATTATATTAATTTTAGATACTATAGTATGGAAATCATATTAGTTATAAAGGCCACAGAGCAGCTATTATTTATATCAGTTGTAGATACTACAGTATGGGTTCTGTGTTTGTATTAAAAGAACAAAGGACAGCTATTATTTTAGTTTCATAAGCCAAGTATGGATGTTATATCAATATTAAAGGCCATGGAGCAGCTATTATCAATTTTAGATGCTAGTATACTCACATCATATTATTATTAAAGGCTGAAGGGTAGCCATTATTTTATTGGGTATAACATGAATATTGTATTAGTATACAAGGCACAAGGCAGTGGTTATGTTGGTTTTAGATGATATGATGTGAATATCATGTTAGTATTGGAAAACACAGAGCAGCTATTACATTAGCTTTAAATGATATAGTGTGAATATCATATTAATACTAAAGGCACAGGGTAGACATTATATCAGTTTCAGATATTCTGATATGTACATTATATTAGTATTAAAGGCCATAGGGAAACTATTATGTCTGTTTCCAATGCTATATTTTGGATTTTATGTTAGTATTAGAGGTCATAAATATTAGTATAAACACACCCACCCAGTCACATTTAATACCAATAGAATAGCTGAACTGTGGCCTTCAATATTAATATAACATACATAATGTGATCTTTAATACCAATGGAAATACAGTATTAGTATTAAAGGTATATTAGTTCTAGATGTTCTGTTATGGATATACTATTAATATTAAATGCCAAAGGGCAACAATTATGTAAGCTTCAAATGCTTTAGTTTGGATATCATCTTAGTTAAAGACCACAAAGCAGCCATGATATTAGTTTTATATGCTATAGTACAGATTGTATATTAATATTGAAGATCACAGGGCAGCTAGTATATTTGTTTTTGAGTTCATAATATGGATATTATATTAATATTCAAGGCTACCTATTATATTAGTACTAGAAGCCACAGGATACTTCTTTTATAAATATTAATGGCCACAACAAGCTACTAGTTTAAGGAGTTATAGAATGGAGTTTGAGTTAATAATAAAAGCCACTTTGCAGCTATTACATTACAGTTATACACTATTTTATGGATATTATATTAGTAGTAATTAGATATTATTATATATTATATTAGTAATAAAGGCAACAAGGCAATTATTATATCAGATTTAGATGCTAAAGGATGAGTATTATATTAGTAATAAAGGAGGCAGTGCAGCTATTCATTTCACATACTATAATATGAATATCTTATTATTAAAAGCTTCATGGCATACATTATCTTAGGTTTTGATATAATAATATGCATATCATATTAGAATTAAAAAACACAGGCAGTTACTATATTCAATTTTGATGCTATAATATGAATATCATATCAGTATTTAAGCCCACAGGACACCTATAATATTAATTTTAGGTTCTATTGTATGGATATCTTATTAGTATTAAAGATCACAAGGCAGATATTGTATTAGATTTAGATTCTATAATATGAATATTATATTAGTACTAAAATCCACAGGGAACCTATTAAATTAGTTTTAGATGCCATAGTAAGGATAAAATATTAACACTAAATCCACAGGCAGGTAATATATCAATTTTCAAAGCTATCATATGGATAAAGTTAGTACTAAAGGTCACAGGACAGCTGTTGTATCAGTTTTACATGCCATTATATGGCTATCATGTTTATGTTAAAGATGCACAGTGCAGCTATTTTGTCAGTATTATCTAATAATATGAATAAGATAGTATTTAAGGCCACATGGCAGCTATTCTATTTGTTTTAGATGCTGTAGTACTATATTACATTATTATTAAAGACTCCAGGGAAGCTATTTTATTATATTTAGATGGTAGAGTATGGATATCATGTTAGTATACTATTAAAGGCTGCAAGAAAACTATTACGCCACTTTTAACAGCTATAGTATGGATGTTTTATTAGTATTAAAGGCCATAGAAGAGCTATTCAGTTTTAGATACTATACCAAGGATGTTATATTAATATAATAATTAATAATAATATAATGATTATATTAATGTAATACACAGGGAATTTACAATATTAGTTTTATGGGTTATATTATTATTAAAAGTTATGGATGTTATATTATTATTAAAGTCACAGGGTAGTTGGTCTGGGGTTGTGGCTCATTTGTAGAGCACCTGCCTAGCACATGTGAGGCACTGAGTTCAATCCTCAGCACCACATTAAAAAACATAAATAAAGTAAAGGAATTGTGTCCATCAACAACTAAAACAATATTTTTAAAAAATTCACAGGGTAGCTATTATATAGTTTTTTATGTCACAGTATGAATATTATATTAATATTTAAGGCCATAGGCAAGCTAATATATTGCTTTAGGTGGTATATGTGAATATCATATTAGTATTAAAGGTCACAGGCAAATATTTTATTAGTTTTAGATGCTAGTTTATCAATATCATATTAATATTAAGGGTCCTTGGCAAATGTTATAATTTGGATATCATATTAGTTCTAAAAGCCACAGGGCAGCTATTATATTAGTTTTAGATGCTATAATATGGATATTGTATTAAAATGAAAGACCACAGGAAAGGTATGTGATTAGTTTTAGGTCCATAGTATGGATATAATATTAACACTAAATTACACATTTCAGCTACTATGTCAGTTTTTGATGCCTTAATATGGATACCATATTAGTTATACAGTCCACAAAAGAGCTATTATATCCATTATAATTTCATAGTATGGATGACATGTTTGTATTAAAAGGTCACAGGCAGCTCTTCAGTTTTAAAACTAATATTATGTCCACATTATAGCATGTAAAACTGATATAACAGCTTCCCTTTGGCCTTAATTGTAAGGGTTCTGTGTTTGGGACTGGGGTCTCTGATGGCTTCATGAATGTGGCATACTTGGTGGCTAGGAAGTTTCTGTGCAAAGATGTGGAATGCCTGGATGCTAGGAAAACTTCTGTGCAAAGACACGGGATGCCTACCTGCTATAGCAATGTCCTGCATTAGAAGGCTTTGTGCTGGAGTCTTATCAGCTTTGTCCTTGATCTCAGGCACACAGCTCCTGGGAATAAAGAAACACTCTTGTTATACAATAAAAATGTTTCACAAAGCTCCCAGGCTCCTGGACCTGTCCATCTAACAGTAACTGTAAACAACAAACTTTATTGATAGCTACACAAAGCTTCTAACATTGCATATTGTAACTGTAGAATGTAACTGAGGAATAAGCTGCATAACGATGCTAACTCTATAACCTTCCAAATAACACAATAAACAATAGTATATTACTGATGCCAATGACCTAATGCAACCTATTGATATAAATAAAGCTGGCAGCTTGACCACTCTGCCATTCTGTCATTCTGACTCTGCATCTTCTCTCTATGTCTCTTTTTATTTTCCTTACATTTAATATTAATATCCATACAGTGATCTATAAAAGTAATATAATAGCTACCCTGTGACCACATTATTGATACTACATTAATATCAGAGGCCACAGAGAAGCTATAATATTAGTTTTACTTGCATTATTATGGATATCATAGTAGTATTAAAGGCCATTGCAGGTATTATCTAAGTTTTGGATGCTATAGTATTTATATCATAATATGATTAAATGCCACAGGGTAACTATTAATTTTAGATGCTATATTACTGATATAAGAAGCCAAAGGGCCACTATTATATTATTTCTAGATAGTACAGTATTGTTTTTGTAAGCTTTTTTGCCATTGTGTCAAAAATTCCTGACAAGAACAATTTTTAGAGAATTAAAATTTTATTTGACACTTATATTTTCCATGTCTCTGTCCATAGAAGACCAACTCCACAGCTCTTGACCAAACGATATAGAGGTAGGAAGCAAATCAGAACATGGCAAAGAGGAAGCAGATAGAGAGTTATGCTCACCAGAGACAAATATATACTCCAAAGAAATGCCCCCAGTGACCCACCTTCTCCAGCTACACACTACCTTCCTACAGTTACCATCCAGTTAAACACTATCAGTGGATTAATGCACTCACTAGGTTAAGGCTCTCATAGCCAAATAATTTCACCTTTAAATCTTTCTTGCCTTTTCTCACACACGAGTTTTAGAGTAACACTTCATATCTAAACCACAACATTCTGCCCTTGGCCCCCAAAAGTTCATGTCCATCTCATGATGCAAAATACATTGAGTTCATATCCAGGAGTCCACATGTTCTTAACAGTTCCAGTATTCCCTAAAAGTCTAAGTCCAAAACCTCTTCTGAAACTTAAGGAAAACTCAGCATGAGACCCCATAAAAATCAAAGCGAGCTATATAATCCAATATATAATGGCATGGATTAAACATTTCCATTCTACAAGTGATAAATAGGGACATAGAAAGAAGAGATGGGACCAAAACAAGACCAAAATCCAGCTGGGCAAACAAGATCTGTAGTTCCACATCAAGCATATTTGGGGCAAATAACATTGTGATTTTCTCTCCAAAGGACTTGTGCATCTCCACTCCTATGGCTTTGTTAATAGCGGTCCACATGGCCTAGCTTGACTTGTGTTTGTTCAATTCCTATGGGTTTCCTTGGAAAATGATCCATGTTACTAGCATCTCTTAATCTCAGGAGTCCCCACTATAGTTTTCTTCATCCTCTCAGGGGCTGCCTGCTGGTATTCCAGCTCTAATACATTTTTCCCGACCTCCCAGGTTGTCCTTTGAAATCACAGTGGGAGCCTCCATGACCCCCTAATGCCAATGTCTTGCAAACTTAAAAAACCAGCACCATGTAGTTGATACCAAGATCTGCCACCATCTCAAGCAGTAGACAAACCTCCTAAAACCATGACTACAGCAACCTCTGAGTGCCTGGGCAGCTAAGCATGGTGAAATAACCTCTTAGGCCCCTCTCTTCAATCATGGTGCCTCACTGATCTCTTCTCAAAGGAATTTTTATTTTTAAAACTTTGAGCAAGGCAAGATGGTGCCTGACTGTAATCCCAGCAGCTTAGTAGGCTGAGGCAAGAGGATTGCAAGTTCAAAGTCAGCCTCAGCAATTTAGCAAGGCCCTGAGCAACTCAGTGAGATCCTGTCTCTAAATAAAATATTTAAAAAGGCTGAGGATGTGACTCAGTGGTTAAGTACCTCTGGGTTCAATTTCTGGTACCAAAAAAAAAAAGAATAATTAAATCTTTGAGCCTGAAACTGGGGTGGTTTTGCCAATTTCTGAGATGCACTCAAGTCTTCTTTCCTATTGTCTCTGGGCAAAGTATTTAGCATCTCTTTAGTGGTCATGATGTTTTAACAATCACACCTTCCTAAGCTCCAGTTTGACTCACACATTTAATTTGACTCTGAACAAATTAAAAGGTGTTCTTTTTTTTAAGATGGACACAATATCTTTATTTTATTTTATTATCTTATGTGGTGCTGAGAATCAAACCCAGTGCCTCACATGTGCAAGGCAAATGCTATACCACTGAGGTATAAATCCAGCTCCTACAGATATCATATTACTATTAAAGGCCATGTGGCAGCTACTATATTTGTAATAGATGCAAAATATGGTTATCACATTAGTATTAAAGGCCATAGGACATTATATATATATATATTAGTATAGTATGAATAGTTCATTTATATTAAAGACCACAGGGCATCTATCATATTAGTTTTAGAATCTATAATATAGACAGTATATTAAGGACAACACAGCTATTACATATGTTTTACATGCTATAGAATGGATATCACATTATTATTTTTTTAATATTTTTAGGTTTTGATGCACTTTATTTATTTATTTATATGTGGTGTTGAGGAATGAATCCAGCACCTCACACATGCTAGGCAAACAGTCTACTACTGAGCTACAACCCCAGCCCCTGAATATCACATTATTATTAAAGACCATAGGGAAGCTATTATGTCATGCTTACATGGTATAATATCAACATCATATTAATATAAAGGGCACTAGAATACGTATTTGATTACTTTTATTATTTTAGATGCTATAGTACATATATTAGTATTAAAGGCCTCAGGGAAGTTATTAATTTTTTATGTTAAATATGAATGTTACATTAATAAAAAAAAAACATAGATGCTACAATATTAATGTTATATCAATTAAAGGCAAAAAGGTAGTTGTATTTAGTTTTAGATGCTATACTAGGATATCACAGTAGTATTAAAGGCCACAGTATAGCTATTATATTAGCTTTAGATGCTATAGTATGGGTATTATAATAGTATTAAAGACCACAGGGCAGCAATTGCTTTAGCTTAAGAGTATATAATGTGAATAATATATTAATTTTAATCAACAATGGACTGCCAGTATATTAGTTTTGAATGCTATAGTATGATATCATATTAGCAAAGGCCACAGAATAGATAATACTTTTAGATCAATAGTATGAATATCATAGAAATATTAAAAGTGACAGCGCAGCTATTAAATCAATTTCAGAAGGCACACTATGAATATAATAATAGTATTAGAGGCTATAAGGCACCTATTGTTTTAGTAAGGATTCTACACTAGGGATATCATATTAGCATAAAACACCACTGTGTAGTTTTTTAAATTATTTTCAGATGCTACAATACGGATATTATATGAGTATTAAAGGCAATAAGACAGCTCTTATAACAGTTTTAGATGCCACATGTATATCACAATAGAATTAAAAGCCACAGGGCTGCTATTATATCCGTTTTCAATGCAATTCTGATTACATTAATACAAAAGGCCACAGAGAAGCTATAATATTCATTTTCAATACTATAATATAGATATAATAATAGTATTAAATACCATTATGCAGCTATTATACTTTATTTACTTACTTATTTATTTATTTATTTATCAGGGATTGAACTCAGGGGCACTTGACCACTGAGCAACATCATCAGCCCTATTTTGTAGTTTGTTTAGAGACAGGGTCTCACTGAGTTGCTTAATGCCTCACAGTGGCTGAGGCTGGCTTTGAACTCACAATTCTCCTGTCTCAGCCTCCCAAACCACTGGGATTACAGGCATGTGCCACTGAGCCTGGCTTATGATGTTTTTAAATGCTTTAGTAAGGATGTCATATTACCTATGAAATGCACATTGCAGATATTATATCAGCTTTGGACACTATATAATGGATATCATATAAATATTAAAGGCAGCTATCATATCAATTTTACATGCTGTAATAAGAATGTCATATTACTAATAAAGCCACAGGGAAGCTACTCTATCAGTTTTTACTGATCTAACATGAATATAATATCAGTATTAAAGACCACATGGTAGCTATTATATCACTTTTAGATGTAATTGTAAGAACATTACATTAGTATTAAAAGCTACAAAGATGTTATACTATATTTAGATGCTATGGTAAATATATAGGAATTAAAGGTCATAAGAGAACAATTATATTAGTTTAGATGCTATAATATGAATATCATAACAGTACAAAAGTAAGGGGACTGCTTTTAGATCATTAATAGATACTATGATATGGATATCATATTAGTACTAAACGCCATAGGGCAGGAATTATATTCATATAATTGCTATAAATGAACTTTATGTAATATTAAAAGGCCACAGGAGAATTATTATTTTAGTATTAGGGGTCACAGTATTGATACTGAATTAGTATTAAAGGCCATAGGGCATCTATTATATTAGCATTAGATGCTATTGAATGGATATTAATATGAACAGCCACAAAGAGCTATAATATTCCATTAACAGGCCACAGTATGGATAAAATATTAATGGCAAATGCACAGGATGCACAAGGATGCTCTTTCAGTACTTTGAGATGTTGTAGTATACATATTACATTAATATTAAAGCTCCAAAGTTCAGTTATTATATTAGTTTTATATGCTATGTGATGACTATCTTATTAGTATAAGGAATTATATTAGTTTAGGTACTATACTTTGGATAACAGATTACTATTTTTTTAAAGAGAGAGAGAAAGAGAGGAGAGAGAGGAGAGAGGAGAGAGGAGAGAGGGAGGGAGGGAGAGAGAGAGAGAGAGAGAAGAGAGAGAATTTTTAATATTTATTTTTCAGTTTTCAGTGGACACAACATCTTTATAAAATAATATGTAGTGCTGAGGATTGAGCCCAGTGCCCTGCGCATGCCAGGTTAGTGCATTACCACTTGAGCCACATCCCCAGCCCAACAGATTACTATTAAATGCCAGAGGTCAGCTATTATGTTAACTTTATATGCTATCATATGGATATGCTATATTATAAGGTTTATTGCTATCATATGGATATTTCACTTAAAATGACAAGAAGTCTATTTTATTAGTTTTAGAGTGCATAATACGGATAAATTATTAATGTTAAATGCCACAGTGTAGCTATTAGATTAGTTTTAGGAGTTATAGTTTGGGTATCATATTACCTATAAGAGCCACAGGGCTAATATTTTATCAGTTTTAGATGCTACTATGGGTATCATATAAATATTAAGACCAAAGAGCAACTATTATATCAAGTTAAGATGCTATAATAAGGATGTCTATTGATATTAAAGGATACAGAGCAGCTATTATATCAATTTTAGATGCAATATTATGTATTACATTAGCTTTAAGGGCCACAGGGAAGATATTATATTAGATTGAAATGTTATAATATGGATATTACTTTAGTATAAAAGGCTATAGGGAGGCTATAATGTTAGTTTTGGATGTTATGGCATGAATTTATATTAACATTAAATGTCACAGGGAAACTATTATATATCAGTTTTAGATGTTACACTCTTAATATCATATTAGTATTAAAGGCATCAGGGCAACTATTGTATTTGTTTTAGATCTATGACATGTATGTTATTATTTCAGTCATCTTTTTCACTGCTTTGACAAAAGGACCTGACAAGAAAAATTTTAAAGGAGGAAAAGTTCATTTAGGGGCTCACAGTTTCAGAGATCTCAGCCAATAGATGGCCAACTCTATTCCTTGGGGCTTAAGGTGGGGCAGAAGAATGTGGTGAAGGAAAGTAGTGATCAGGAAGCAGAGAACCTAAGCTCAGCTCATCAAATATGTACCCCAAAGGCACAGCCTCAATGACCCACCTCCTACAGCTACACACTATCAGCCTGCAGTTACCACTCAGTTAATT
Organism: Marmota flaviventris; assembly: GCF_047511675.1. Lineage (NCBI taxonomy): Eukaryota > Metazoa > Chordata > Mammalia > Rodentia > Sciuridae > Marmota > Marmota flaviventris. The sequence continues at coordinate 145,437,585 of NC_092504.1, read as the reverse complement.
CCTTCAGAGGATTACTAATTTGGGTTAAGGCTCTCATAACCCATCATTTCACCTTTAAACTTCCTTAAATTGTCTCACACATGAGCATATCCAAACCAATTATTTGGTATTAAGGCCACAGTGCATCTATTATTTTAAATGCTGCAGTATGGATATTATATTAATATTAAAGGCCACAGGGTAGCTAATATATTTTATTAGCTTTGGATACTATAGGATGGATATCATATAAATATCAAAGGCCACAGGACAACTATTGCATCAGTTTCAGATGTTCCAATATGAATATCATATTAAAATTAAACACTTCAGGTCAATAATTATGTACTATTAGATACTCAAGTATGGATATCATGTTAGCATTAAAGTCAACATGGCAGTATATTGATTTTAACACTATCCTATAAATATCATATTAGTTTAATGGCCACAATGGCCACAAAGCTGATATTATATTAGTTTAAGGTGATACAATATCATATTAATACTACAGGACCTATTTACCAGTTTTATATGAAGCACGTATTTATCAGTTTTATATTTATAATATGTATATTAAATGAATATTAAATTTCATAAGAAACTTATTAAATTGGCTTCACAGGTTATAGGAATGATGTAACATTAATATTAAAGGCCACAGGACATCTATTACATCAGTTTTGGAGGCTATAATATTAGTATCAAAAGCTACAGGGGAGCTATTAGTTTAATATGCTTTAGCATGGATGTCACTTAGTATTAAATTCTATTGCACAGCTACTTACTTGTTTTAGATATTATAGTTTGCATCTATTAGTAATAAAGACCTTCGATATAATTTTTTTTGCTATAATATGGAAATCATATTAATATTAAAGGCCACAGAACAGTTATTTAATCAGTTTTCCATGCTATAGTATGAATAAAAAACCAGTAATAAAGGCCACAAGACAGCTATTGTATTAAATTTAGAGGTCAAAGTATGAATATTATGATATTAAAGTCTAGAGGGCAGGTATCATATTAGTTTTGAATGCTATACTATCAATATTAAAGGACACAAGGATGTTATAACATTAGTTTTTCATGGTATATTATATTAGCACTAAAGGCCACAGAGCAGTTATTACTTTAGTTTTAAAGAGCACAATATGTTTATCATATTACATATCATATTAAAGGGCCCAGGCAGCTACTATATTAAGTTGAGGAGCTACGGTATGGATATCATATTAGTATTAAAGTCCACAAGGTATCTATTATACTAGTTTTAAATCCAACAGTATGGATATAATATTTGTCCTAAGGACACAGGACATATGTAATATTAATTTAAGATGCTCTATTATGGATATAATATTAATATTTAAAGCCAGAAATCACCTATTATACAATATATGCTATTATATGGATATTATAGTAAGATTAAAAGACACAAATCATCTATTATGTTAGTTTGAGTTGCAGTAGCATGGATATCATATTGGTATTTAAAGCCACAGTGCCACTATTTTATTAGTATTGGATATACTGTAGCACAGATATCATATTAATATAAAAGCCACTGGGAAGCTATTATATTAATTTTGATGCTATACTATAAAAATTGTAATAGATTTAAAGTTACAGGGCAGCTACTATATTAGTTTTAGATATAAATTAGCTATTATATCAGTTTCAGAGGCTACAGTACAAATATATTAGTATTAAAGTGAACAGGTTAGATATTATATTGGCATATAAATGTCATAGGGAAGCTACTAAATTAGTTCAATATGCTATAATATTGACATTGCATTGATATGGAAGACCACAATTCAGCTATTGTATCAGCTTTAAATACTGTAGTATGAATACCTATTAACATTAAAGGCCACAGGGCAGTATTATTCTAGTTTTAGAAGCTTTGGTATGGATATTTTATGGTTATTATAGATTACAGGCAGCCATTTCATCAGATTTAGATCAACAGTATAGATATTTTATTAATATTAAAGTTTTATATTCTGTTATAGTTATTATATTACTATGAAATTCTACAAGGCTGCTGTATTATCAGTTTTTGGTGCTATAGTATGTATGCACTATCAGTATTAAAACATCACTTGAAGCTATTACATTAATTTCAGAGGCCACCGTTTTTATCTCAATATTAAAGACTACAAGGCAGCTATTATGCCAGTTTTAGATGCTACAGTATGGATATTATGTTAATATTACAGGTCACAGAGCAGCTATTATATTAGTTTTTGGAAGGTATAGTATGGACATCTTTAATATTAAACACAACAGGCACCTATTAGTATTAGGTACTATAGCATGGATATTATTAGTATTAAAGACCACAGGGAAGCTATTATAATATTTTCTAGGTACCATAGAGCATATCATATTACTCTTGAAGGCAAAAAGGAAGCTATTTTATTTATTTTAGAGTCTACAGTATGAATATAATATTAGAATAAAAGGCTACATGGAGACTATAATGATGCTACATATGGATAAAATTAGTATTAAAAGGCGACAGGACAGCTTTTCTGTTAGTTTCAGAGGACAAAGTACTGATATTATACTAAAGTCAAAGGCTACAGGGCAGCCATTATATTAGTTTTAGATGCTATAGTATGGCTATCATATGACATTTATAGGCCACAGGGCACATATTTTATTACTTTTAGATGCTATACTGTGGATATTAGTAGTAAGGACCAAAATTCAGATATTATATAAAATTCAAAGTATGTGGGCTGGGGTTGTAGCTCAGTGATAGAGAACTCACCTAGCATGTGTGAGGTGCTAGGTTTGAGCCTCAGCACCACATAAAAATAAATAAATGAAAATGAAGGCATTGTGTCCAACTACAACTAAAAATTTTTTTTTAAAAAAATTCAAAGTATATGCCCCTTTTACATATTTCATGTTGAAGTAATAACATATGTTAACTTATTATATTTTTATGCTGTCACTAGGTTCTAGGTTTTCCTTCTTAAAACGTGATCACTACAGAGGAAAAAATGACATTTTGGAGATTTTATTTCAGCTCATGATTTAACTTTCCTGAAAGAGTGACTTTATAAAAAATGTCTCTATTTTATTTCTATGCATACATTTTAGCAGCAATATAATCAAATATTTGTCACTGGGACAAATAGTCAAAGAAGATCCATTTCCTCCAAGACCTCTACAGGAAGTGGTGAGCCAAGAGAAGCAGAGGTGTCAGATCAGTCCCGGAGTGATATTAGATGCTGCTGTGTTGTGGGAAACTCTACCTTTTAGAAATCACAGGGAGCTATGGATGCCCAAACTCTTGCATGAGTATAAATCTAGTTGAAATTCTAAGTAATCTTATTGTCACTAGCTCATCATGAAGCTAATGATAACTAAAGGATCTATGGGGCTGGGGATGTAGATCAGTGGTAGAAAGATTTCCTAGCATGCAGGAAGCCCCAGAACCACAAAAGGAAAAAAAAAAGAAGAATTTGTGTAATCAAATAGAAAATGAATAATTATTCCTCTTAAGGAAACATGTTGGACCTAAAACACTTGAGACTCTCAGAATCAAAATACTCTCTTTATAGTGTATTGCATACCTACACCATCGTGAACAGTGGTGTCACATCATAAAGCATGTTCACATTAAGCATACCATCAAAACAACAAAAAGGCTTTATTGACTGTTGATAAGAAAAATGAACATAATCTAGCTTAGGAAATTATTAACACAACATTAGGATAACATTAGGATAAAATGTAATCATGGCATTTCCCACATATAATAACTCTAAATAATAATAAATACATAATTTCAAAAGAAAGTCAAATTTCTGAAATCAAAAGCAAACTGATATATTTTTAAATGATATTTTGAACAGAGGCAAAACAAAGAGTTCTCCCACAAGAATTCCTAACAACATAAAGTACTGTGCTCATTAGAAGGCCCATCCCTTTGTATGCAAGGAATAAGAGAACTTTCTGATGAATGTAGAAATTTAATAGGACATATGGACATGCTTTCTAAATTTTAAAGAAGAAAAATATCTTTTTTTAAAAAAAGCTTATTTTTAGTAAATGTATCTGAATTGCAAAAAAGTAGCTACTGACTTGTCTCTTACATTTTGTAATGATATGCATCTCAGGAAATTTCATCTATACTGGTTTTAAATATCATGAAATATCAATAGTTGACATTAAAAATATCATACCTCTTCTCTTTTAAAATTGATTTGAAATTTTCTTAGAATAATTTCATATGAATTTGGAAGAGGCACTGTGGTATATGTATGTATGTGGAAATACATGACCTTTTTTAAAAAAAAATCTTTATTTTTAGTTGTAGTTGGACACAATACCTTTGTTTTATTTACTTATTTTTATGTGGTACTGAGGATCGAACCCAGGTCCTCCCATGTTCTAGGTGAGTGCTCTACCACTGAGCCACAACCCCAGCCCCAATACATGATCTTTTTAAAGCATACCTCTCATGCTTGAGTCCTGTCAAAGACATCTTCTGTGTGTGTGGTGCTGGGATGGACTCTATGGCCTCCCACATGCCAGGCAAATGCTCTGCTACTGAGCTGCACATCCAGTCTCCAAAGATACCTTAATAAGTGGAAATTAATTAAAATCATTTGATTATGAGCATTTCCAAACAATACAATTCTCTCAAGCAAGCAAATTCTCTCAATCAAAAACAAAGTAAGGTAAAAGTAATTTTTAAAATATTCCTTATAAAAAAATAGAAGTCCACAGAATTAAAAATTCTATAAAGGGCTAGAATGTGGTGCAAAGGCAGAGCATTTGCCTGGCATGTGTCAGGCCCTGGGTTCAATCCTCAGCACCACATATAAATAAACAAAATAAAATAAAAAGATCCACTGACAACTAAAAAAAATATTTTAAAATTTCTATAGAAAACTGAAAGAATATTAATCAAAAATTGAATTAGAAACACCTACTGCACAGAACTGGAGACCTGGAGGCCATGGGGAATTACATTACAAAATAACTCTGAAATAAGAAAATGAATCAATTAGCATACAAAACCTTGGACTGGTACTTAGAGTTCCCCCACTGGATGGGATCCTGGGATCATCAGAGCTCAAGGCTGACTGTCATCTTCCCTTTAACAAATTCTGATTTTATTTCAAATGTTCATGATCTACAGAGAAAATTAAAAAAGAGAAAAGTGACATTTCTAAAGTTATTTTATGGTATATCGCATTCTGATTTAGTCAAGATAATTCATCCAATGCAGGATGTCAGTGTTTACACAACGGACGTTATTTGTGCACCATTACAAATATACTGCCAATTAGCACAGCAGCCAGGGAGCTGCTCATCCTAGACTAGAAGGAACAGAGTCTGGAGGAGGTGGAGGGAATGTCAGGAGGAGGAGGGGGCCTGGAAGATGGGTGGGGTCTGGAGAAGAGGCAGGGTCTTAAAGAGGAAGATGATTGGGCTGGAGTTATGGCTCCGTGGTAGAGGGCTTGCCTAGCATGTGTGAGGCACTGGGTTCAAACATTAGCACCACATAAAAATAAATAAACAAAATAAAGGCATTGTGTCCACGTGCAATTAAAAAAAATTAAAAAGAGGAGGAGGGTGAGGTCTGGAGGAGGGGCAGGACAGGAAGAAGGGAAAAATCTGGAGGAGAAACAGGGTCTGAAGGAGAGGGATAATGAGCCACAAGGGGGCAGGGCCTGGCAGATGGGTGAGACCTGAGGGAGGGACAGGCCCTAGAACATGAGTAGGATGTAGAGAGGCAGGGTAGGAAGGAGGGGGAAGGTGGTTCAGGAGGACAGGCAGGGCCAAAGAATATGGGTGGGGTCTGGAGAAGAGGCAGGGTCTGGAGGGGGAGGCCTTAGCAAGAGGGTCCTGGAGGAGTGGCTTTTTGCTAATTAAACTCTCCACCAAAATAAAAATGTGTGGCAGTGGTAGCTCAGTGGTAGAGTGCCTGCCTAGCATGTGTGAGGTACTGGGTTTGATCCTCAGCACCACATAAAAATAAATAAAATAAATGTATTGTGCCCTTCTACAACTAAAAAAAAAAATTGGACAAAACTAAGCAAAGATTAAAGAAAAAATGTGGTTCATTATTAAAAATACAGGGGATGTATTTTTAATAAATTCTGGCTTTGTTAGAAGTAATATATTTAAACCTAAGCGGCTCAGAAGGCTGAGGCAGAAGGATCTTGAGTTCAAAACCAGTCTCAACAAAAGCAAGGCACAAAGCAACTCAGTGAAACCCTGTCTCTATAATACAAAATAGAGCTGCCCAACACCAGGCATCTCCCTCAGGCTGCTCTGAAGAGAAAGGAACCCCGGGCGTCAATAGAGACGTGACCCAAGAGAGTCCCCACACTGGCGTCTCCTCCAGACTGCTCTGAGGAGGAGGGAACCCCAGGCCTAGGCAGTGCTGACATATCTTTGCTGATGGTGTCACCAGTGATGCAATTTTTTCCCAAGAAGCCGTCAATTGGCTTGGTGTCGTGGCATTTCTGTATCCTCCTCCCTTCTGCTAGTGATGGTCTAAAATTTGGGGGCCAATGGCTTATGCTGGACCGGTAGTCACTGACGGGTATGATCCAATTGCAGTGGTATCAACCTAAGACAGGAGGCTGACGCCTAAAGGTCAGTTTTCCGATGACGGGTAAGAACCATATGTTGAATTGGACAACCTACCAGGCACGGTCCATAAGCCACATTAACCTCACTCCCCCACTGGCACCAAGGCCAAATTTGGGGGCCAACAGAGGTGAGGCAAAGAACCTCACCCCCCCACCGGTGCATAGACCTATCCACAAGTATGGCTGTATGCTGGACCGGTAGTCAGTGACGGGTATGATTCAATTGCAGTGGTATCAACCTAAGACAGGAGGCTGACGCCTAAAGGTCAGTTTTCCGATGACGGGTAAGAACCATATGTTGAATTGGACAACCTACCAGGCACGGTCCTTAAGCCACATTGCTTGTTGTTTAATTAATCAGAAGGGGGGAGATGCTGGGAGCCATTAGCCAAGTAGGTATGACAATTTCCTTGCCAGCGTACCCCATGTTGCTGACATGTTGCAGTGACATTGAATGTAGGTGACCTTGCTCAAGGACCAAGGCAGATTAGGGTGTTCCCGGTTTTAAGATAATCGTGTTTAGGGCGTTCCCAGTTTAGGTTCCAGGTTTAAGGTTTAAGATTATTTCCTCCTGGGAATAGGGCGTATCCTGCTGCCTGAGTTCCCCTTGAGTTCTCACGGGATTCAGACAGTATATTTGGGAGACAGAAGCCCAGTGGGTGTGGATTTGGGCAGAGAACGTGGATTTCCCCAGAACGTGATTGTAGACGGCTGGTTTGAGTTCGGGAATAAAGAGTTGCTGTTTGAATCTACAAGCTGTGTGGTGGCTCGTGATTTTGTGCCCAGCCAGACTGTGGCAGAGACATGACCTGTGAGGGTTCCCAACCCTGGTATCTCCCTCAGGAAACCCTAGAAACACGAGGATCCCCAAGACAGGTGTCCCCCTTAGGATGCTCTGAGGACAAAGAAACCCCAGGCATTCCTAGAGCCATGACTCACGAAGTCTCTAAGCCAAGAGTCCGCTGAGGCTTCTCTGAGGAGAAGGAAGCTCCGGGAGTCCCTGGAGGCATGACCCACGAGGGTCCCCAACCTGGGTGTCTCTCTCTCAATCTGCTCTGAGAAGGGAGCTCTGCCCCTCTCTGTGGAGTGACCCAACACTCCAGGGAACTGGGCCTCTCCCGGGTTGGTCCTGAGTGGGAAGCCAGCTCTCCTCACTCTCAGGGAGGCAGCATTAAAGATGGCGGCAAGGCCCTGCCCCTTCTTGACCACGCCCCTTTGGCCACGTGCAGGTGCTCCAGCCCCAAGCTGCTCACAGCTCAGAGGCGGGGCCTCTCCCAGCTCCCTGGTGAATGTCAGTGCCTTCTTCCACCCTCAGCTGTTACTGAATAAAATCTGTTCCCACTGCTGTAACTAGGTCTGGCTGTGGCACCATGAGTAGTGGAATCTCAGGAGAGGAGAAATGGAGTCCAGGAGACCCCCTCCCTGCACTCCACCAGGCCAAGGGCTGCAGCAGCCTGAGCCAGGTGGGCAGAGGCACAGAGGGAGGCTTCCACAGGGAGTCTAGACCCTCACTCAGGTGCCCAAGGGCAGAGACCACCTCAAAGGCTTCTGGGACATGTAGTCTTTGAGACAGTGACTTAGCCAGGGTCTGCCCCATTTTAGAATCAGGGATTTTAAGAAAATCTGTTAATTCCCAGCCCAGGATGACCACTGTAGGAGGGTAGAAGAACCTGAGCTCAAACCAAATTCCCAGTAGCCTCTGGGAGCATTCTAGGTCATTCAGTCTGTCCTGCCTATACAGCTCTCACCATGGATGCCTCTGGGAACTGCAAGCTACACAGATGGGCTTCTCAGGGATTCTGGACAGTGTAGTCTGGTGCTCTACCCACACTGTCTTTGCCCTTCAGGACCATGGAAGCTGTTTGCCATGTGCTGGTCCAGGAACCCTGGAGGACCCTGGCAATGGACTCTGATGTTCTACCCATGCAGCCCTCACCCCAGAAGCCTAGGGGTTGCAAGTAGCACATTTACCCTCATAGTGCCAGGATTCTGGGTAGTGCAGTTTCGTATTCTACAATGCAGCCCAGCTGCAGAGGTCTCTGTGAGCTGCAGGCTACTCAGGCACCCCTAGTGATTCTGAACAGTGTAGTCTGGCATTCTGCCCATTCAGCCCTCACTCCAGAAGCCTATAGAGACTTCAAGTAGCACATTCACCCTCATACACCCACCCAGGATTCTGGGCAGTATAAACCAGCCTTCTACAATGCAGCCCCCCCCTCCCCTGCAGAACTCTCTAGAAATTGCAGGCTACAAAGTCATTCAGGCATCCCTAGGGATTCTGGACAGTGTAGTCTGATGTTCTGCCCATGCAGCATCACTACAGTGGATTCTGGGAGCTGCAAGCCCCCAAGGATCATGGGTATTATAGCCTGGGGCTATGTTCAACTGTACAGTGACTACTTAGAGCTTGGAGCATCCAGGAATTCTGAGTATTGTAGTCAGTTCTACTCAGTCAGCCCTGACTGCAGAGGTCTCTGAGAGCTGTAGGCCATTGATTATTCTGGGTTGAGCAGTCCATCCTACCTAAGTGGACTTCACCATCAAAGCTCTGGGATCTGTGTAGCACAAGCCTGCCTAGACACCCCTGGGAGTCTGTGTAGTGCAATACAAAGCTTGCCCCAGCAGTACTCAAAAGGTAGGTGTCTGGGAGCTGTAGGCCCCCAGGGATTCTGGGTAGCATAGTCCTGTCTTCTGCCTCCATAGCCCTCAGTGTGGAAGCCTCTGAGAGTTCCAGGCCACATGGACACGGGCACCTCCAAGAATTCTAGGTAGTGTAGTTCAGCTCCCTACCCTGTAGCCCTCACTATTGCAGATCCTGGAACTGTGATTCCCCCCTGAGGATTCTGGAGAAGGTAGTCCAGTGTTTTGCCTACATGCCCTTACTGCAAGGGCCATGAGAACTGAAGGCCACATGCTTGACTTGGTACTGAAGACCTCACTGTGGAAGCCTCCTGGAATTGCAGGCAGCACATTCACCAGTGTGTCCCCAGGAATTGTAGGTAGTATAGTCTGACCTATATAATGCACAACTCTCACTTGGGAGGCCTCTGGGAGTTGCAGGCTGCATACTCACCTGGAAAACACACCTCACCAAGGACTCTGGATATTGTAGTTAAGCTCTCAGTCCAACAGTCCTCACAACAGAGGATCCTAAGAGCTGCTGATACCGAGATTTGTGGATAATATAGTCCTGTGTTTTTCCTACTCACTGCAGAAAATTCTGAAACTCAAATTCCCCCTTAGGATTGTGACTAATGCAGTTCAATAGTTTGCCCACTCACCACAGAGGATTCTGGGAGCTGCAGTCCCTGATGATTCTGGTAATGCAGTCTAGGGTTTGCCTGCACAGTCCTGCTGAGGATCACAGGAGCTGAAGACCCCATGCTTTCCCTGGTAACCTAGAGATTCTAGGTAGTGTGCTCTAATAATACAACTGTCACCACAGAAACTTCTGGGACTTACAGGATCGAGGTATATAGGCATCCCCAGAAGTTCTGAGCATTGAAGTCTGGTATTCTGCCCTTGCAATTCTCACCCCCAGAGGCTCATGGGCAGAGCAGGCACCCAAAAGTAATTGGTAGCATAGTTTGATATTTTGTCAATTCAGCCCTCTCTGCAGAGGTCTCAGCAAGCTGCAGGTCCCCAAGAATTATGGGTAGTACAGTTTGTCATTTGACCCATATTTCCCTCACTTCAGAAGGCTCTGGTAACTGCAATGAGGATTCTGTAGTTAGCCAGGATTCAGGGTACTGCAACCCATCATAATCTTTACATCTCTCACCCTAGAGGCTCCTGAGAGCTATTTACTGCATTTTCATGAGCCCTTATCCTCAGGCCCCAGTGAGACTCCAGACACTGGGCCCTCCCTGCACCACTTTGAGGGGGCATTTGTGTCCTTAGACACTCAAGCCACACAAAATACATTGACATACCATGATAATGAGCAGCCAAAGCCTCAGTAAGAAATACAGTTGTTGTTGTGGGGCTGGGGATGTGGCTCAAGCCATAGTGCACTCACCTGGCATGCGCTGGGGTGCTGGGTTTGATCCTCAGCACCATATAAAAATAAATAAAGATGTTGTGCCCACCGAAAACTAAAAAATAAATATTAAAAAAAGAAATACTGTTGTAAAATAAGTTCTGCTAAAATATTACCTGAGAAAGTAAAGAACATGGCAGAACTTACTTCTCAGTACAACAGGCAGTGCACAGGAAGCTTCTTCATAATGTTTTCCTCACATGGACCTCAGTCATCCTGAATCCACATTGGAGTCTCCATGGGTAGGTGCCAAGGAGAAGGAAGATCTGGTCCTCACCATAGATATATCCACCAGGCATCCCCAGGCCATGGTATCTTTATAGGTGTGTCCCAAGGATTAAAAAAAAAAAAACCACTGGTCTACACCTTAGATAGAGCCCCTAGGAGTCCCTAGATGTGGCATCTCTCAGGTGGGTCCCCAGACGAAGGAAATTTGATTAGAGCACAGAACACAGTCCCCAAAAGCAATTGATCAGAGAAAGTGGCCCCCTGCTGGCCACTGTAGACAGTGCAGGATGCTGGGTGTTCACTGTTCAGAGCTGCACCCCCTTGTGCTAGGCACAGTGAAGCTCTAAAATTCATACTTCTGACTATTCCAGGTCATGATTTTGGAAATCAAAAAGAAAAAGAGCCTATCATCCTATGTCTTGATCAGAATGAATGGAGATAGCAAGCAGCAAAATACATGGCCCATAGACAAAATTTCATTGATTTCAGCAATCATGTAGAGGAAACAGTGAAATTTATAAACTGGAATAAGAAAAATTTTAAAACATTAATATTTCAAATAGAGACCCCAAATTTGAAGTACTTTCATGTAAGCCTTAAAGTACAATCATTCTTTCAGAAAATCTTGAAATGTTTATAAAGAAATCAAATGAAATATAAATAAATGCAGATATACTTTGTTCAGGTCTCAATATAATTAAGATGAAATTATCTCAAACCTGACCTTAAGATTCAGTGCATTCCAGAAATTCCCACCAAACTGTTTTTAAACCTAGACTAGACAGCACTGACCGCAAGAGGACACACTTCAAGAAGCCACACATATGGACGCCAGAACCTATCAAAATACTCTCTAGACTTGCATTTTAAATGGGAAACTGTAAAACTCTAGAAGATGTGCATGACCACATGTTTCATGATGAGGTTCTAAATACAGCCCCACCAAAAAAAATCCATGAAAGTTGGGGATGTGGCTCAGTGCTTAAGCACCCCTGGGTTCAATCCCTGCTACCAAACAAACAAACAATAACAACAACAAATCCTTGAAAGAAAAACCTGATAACGTGGACTGTATTAAACTGCTCTGTAAAAAAAAAAAAAAAATCATATTAAGGAAATAAAAAGACAAGTCAAAGACTGGGGGAAACGTTGGAAACTATATGTCTAAAACAAACTTGTGTACAAAATATAGTAAAACACTCAACAATAACACAACATAATGGGTAAAGATCTGAACAGACAATGCACAAGAAAGATACAAGATGGCAAAGAAGCATAGAGATGACTCTTAGTATCACCTGTCATGAGGAAAGCACCAACTAAGACCCCAAGGTGCACTGCATAACTACTAAGCTGCTAAGGTCTTTACTAAGTGCAGTATCAACCATGAGGATGATGAGCAGCCACAGGAACTCTTATGCATTGCTGGTACAGCACACAACAGCTCACCACTATCAAAAAAACTGGCGATTTTCCCCAAAGTTAGACATGGTATCACCATATGGTCCTAAAAATACAGAAAACTGCCTCAAAAATGTATATCTAGATAACAGCAGGCAATTACATATAGTAGTTCTATTCACAATGTCCCAATACCTTAAGCAATCAGGATGTGCTTCAATGGGTGAACAAATAGCATAACTGCTATGAACCCATGCCATGGAGGCCCTGGTGTCTCTGAGCTCCCCCAGGTCTCTACTCTGGTCTGGACCCTGAACTGCCTTTACCTTTGCACACCTCACAGAGGGAAAAGTGAATTCTGAATAGAAACACCTGTAAATGCAGCTGATAAACTCAGGCTCAGTATGCAGTTGATGCCTATGGAAAGAAATTAAAAAGTTCTGGATGTGGGCGGTAAACTCAGAAAAATGCAAGCACAACAACCCAGGCCTGCATCTTTGTTCATAGGAGCTTCCTGGGGAACAACAGACAAACATGGAGGCAACTCCAGGATCCCCACAGAACCACATCTAGGGGAGAACCTGGAGGTGGCTGTTATTAGGGCCCCTGTGACCCACCTCTGATTAGCTTAGAGGACATTATGCTACAGCTTCATACCCCCGTCCCAATTTTAATTTCCTCTTTCCTCAGGTTGCAAATGCATCCTGAGCTTGGATTCTGTTGATTGATTAGCTTGTTTAGTGTTGCAGAGAGCTGTGCCACTACCTAGTCCTGATGCACAACCTCAGAAATTCACTGTTCTGGTTATTCAACATACGTTTGCATATTTTAGCTAAAATACAGCCCATCATCCCATGTTTTCATCCATCAGAATCTTATCTTTATACCCTAATCTTTATCTTTATATCCTACAGTTACCACCCAGTTAATCCCTATCAGTGGATAATTAGGTTAATGCTTTCATTAGGTTGGTGCACTGATGCAGGTTAATGCTCTCAGGATCCAGTCATTACACATCTAAATTTTCTCTCATTGACTCACATATGAGATTTTTAAAGGACAACTCATATCTAAACCACAATAGCTACGAATACCATAAGAACATGAAAGGACACAGGGCAGCTATTATATTAGCCTTAGATGCTACACTATGGATATCAAATTAGTATTAAAGATTATAGGGAGATACTATTTTGTTTTAGATGTTATAGTATATATATTATATTTGTATTAGAGACCATAGGGCAGCTATTATATTAGTTTTTGATGCCATGTTGTGAATATTATTTTAGTATTAGAGGCCATGATGTGGACATTATATTAACATGGAAGCTGTTGTATTAGTGTTCAAGTCCACTCTACAAATACTATATTTGTATCAGAGGCCACACGTGGACACAATAGCATCAAAGACTACTACATTAGCATTAGAGGCTGCACATGGACAACATGTTAGCATTATCACTCCACCATAACAGTATTATGACACTGCCATATCCAGGAAGGTGGCACATACCCTCTGGTGGTCATTAGGACCCAGCACAGAATGCTTCAATTCAGTGGTGTATGGGCACCCCCTGACATTCCTGAGAAATGGATGAAATTCAGTACTGTATCTAGATTACTCAAGGCCATGATTTTGGAAATGCAAACTAAACTGAAACCCAGTATCCTTGTTTTTTAAGAAATGGTGATTGAACAAGTTATTCAAACCATATTGAGTGAAATGAATGTAGACAAAAACAGAAACTCCTACAAAAATTAACTCATAATAGTCCATAACTAAAATGTGGTAAAACTAAAAGAAATCTGAAAAAAAAATAAGAAAATCTATGTGATCTTAGATTTAGTGATGGGAGTGTATATTTGTTTCTGGTATGAGGGGTTGAATGCAGGGCCTCACACATGCTATACAAACTTTCTAATACTGAACTACTTCCCCAGTCCTTGATGATGAGTTTTAACTACAATACCAAATACCAACTGACTGAAAAAAAATACCAATAACATGAACTTTATAAAGTTCAATTTTTACGAAGTGCACTGTTGCAGGCCAACAATCCCAATTACTCAAAAGACTGGGGCAGGAAGATTGCAAACTTGAGCCCAGCCTAGGAAATTTTTTAAAGGATGGGATATAGCTCAGTGGTAGAGCACTTGCCTAGTTTATGTGAGGCCTGGGGTTCAATCCCCAGCACTACACACACACACACACACAATTTTTTTTCCTACTCTGTAAAACATGGCAAATAGTTATACAAAATTATGTTCAGCATCCCATATCATCAGGGAATCATAAATTAAAATGATAGTGAGGAAGTATGGCACAGCTATTAGAACTGCTGAACTCTAAGAAACAGCAGTGCACCAACATCTGCAGGATGTGAGATACCAGCAGTCTCAGGCATTACTAGGAGAACATGTGGCATGGCCACTTTGGAAGATGATGTGCCAGTTCTTCCCAAAGCAAAAAAGGCCAATCTATGACCCAACAGTGTCCCTATAAATTATCTTCATTTAGAGAAATTCTTTGAAAAATTATGTCAAAACAAAACTAGCATGTAATTATGCATAGCAGCTCTATGATGCTGATCAGATCATAAATAAGAACGTCCTCCCATAGCTGAATGCATAACCAACACAGAATATAAAGGAATGAACTGCCACCCTACACAGAGACATAGATAAATCCTACCTGGTACACTGTTAAGTAAAATAAGCCAGGCTGAAGAGGCTACATGCTGTATGGTTTACCTTTTATGACATTCTAGAAAAGACCAAATTACAGAGGAAAAGTTGTGCAGGATGAGGCCCAGGAGCCTCCCAGCACAGGAGTCTCCATCTACATGGAGTTGGGGTGCACCACCCTGCCTGTGGTTTTTCTCATGACCATCCTCCATCCTGAAGCTGCCCTAGAGCCCAACAAAAGTCCTTATTAAAGCACAAGCCCCTCCTAGGCCCCCAGGAGATTCTACAGGATTTAGGAGCTCTGTGCAAATAACCAAGGTAAAAGAATCAATATTAGAACAAAAAATGCTCCTAACACCTCTGTCACTCAGAAAATATGAAGATTTTAGGAGTGCTGTACCAGGAACTGGGTGCAGAGGCTGAATGTGTATTTCTTTTTTTTCTTTTAGTTTTCGGTGGACACAATATCTTTGTTTGTATGTGGTGGTGAGGATCGAACCTGGGCCACATGCATGCCAGGAGAACGCGCTACCGCTTCAGCCACATCCCCAGCCCTGAATGTGTATTTCTTATTATATCAAAGCCCATAATCTGGAGCAATAATAAATTCATTGCTCATAATGAAACAATGAATTAATTATATGTCAGAAACTGGGAGCTAGATGGGGTGAGAAGTTATGATAAACAAGGGGTGAAGGCAGAGGGATCTATGTCATAAGGGGTCAGAATCCACTGACTGCAGATGAGTATAAACTCACATTTTGCTTAAAACATTCACAGATGGTTCCACATAAACATAGTTATAACTAGGGGATATGAAAAGATTAGAATACATATACACTTCTTTGCATTGTCAGTTGTGTGGATCAAGATGCAAGATGAAATATGTTTTATAGACTTTTTTAAAGACCTTTATTTTATTTGTTATTTTTATGTGGTGCTGAGGATTGAACCCAGTGCCTCACATATGTCAGATGAGTGCACTACCACTGAGCCACAGCCCCGGCCAGATGAAAGATTTTAATATCACTCTCTAATCAAAGGAGCCAGGACTCTTTGAAGAAATGGCTTATACTAAGAGTAAGACAGTAAATATATAAGTCAGGGTAATTTAAATATCAGAAAGAAAAAACTTTGGGACAAAACCAGAAAATATGTTAAAGGACAACAGGAGATAATGGAAAGATCTCCAATGGAAAGAATTCCCAATGGTTAAAGTAGGGATGAATTGAGCAGCAAAGTAGTATTTTAAAAAAGGGGGGGGGGGACAAAAAACAGCTTAAGGAAACTATCCAGATGACTGATATATATATAAATGACTGAATACACAAACAAATGAGGTTGAGTAGAAACCTCTTGTGCAGAAGAATTCCATATAATTGAGAGAGACACAGTCATCAAGGAGGTAGAGCTAACTCTCTGATCCCTAAGCGTGGGCTCTGCATTATGACTTCCTCCAGAAGAACAGACAATGTGGACATGCAAAAAAAGAGTAACCTCACAGTAAGAAACCTGAAAGGCCCTTCTTCAAGCAGGTGAGCACAATCAATACTACCATTTCACCTTGAGGGCATGAGATGATAGAGCTGCTTTTCATGTCAGTGACCAGCTTCCCCAGTCCAATAGCCCCAGGCGAAATATGAGAAACACAAGGAAACCTGAAAGGCACTGCCTCAGCAAGGTGAGCACAGTCAATACTAATATGACAATAAGGACAAGAGATGACAGAGCAGCTCTTCACTTCTGTGACCTGCCTCCCCCAGACCCACAGCCCCAGTTTAAATATGAAAAAAAAGGAAAATTCAAAAAAAATTCTAAAAAATACCTGACAAGTCGTCCTCAATGCTCTCAAGGTTATCAGAAGAAGGAAGTTCATAGAAACTGTCACGCCAAGAGAAGTCTATGGAGACATGATGACTGGATGTCATGTTGGCTCCTAGATGAGATCCTAGAGCAGGAAGACACAGAACTGAGAATCCAAAGGATATGTGACTTCAGTTAATGTTAACATACAATTATTTTTTCTTCATGACAAATGGTCTAAGATGTTAACACTTTAGAGACAGCTCACCGAAGTCATAACAAGGGAAGAAACCAGGTTGAGGCTACCTGGGAAATCTCTGCACTTTCTCTTCAATTTCTGTATAAAGATAAAACTAAGCCTGGCATGGTGGCACATGTCTGTAATCTCAGCATCTTGGGAGGCTGAGGCAGGAGGATTTCGAGTTCAAAGCCAGCCTCAGCAACTTACTGAGGCCTTAAGTAACTCTGTGAGACCCTGCCTCTAAATAAAATATAAAAAAGGGCTGGGGATGTGGCTCAATGATTAAGTGCCCCTGGATTCAATCCCCAGTACCCCCACACCAAAAACAAACAAACAAACAAAAAACACCATTAAATTACTCTAAAGTAAAACCTTAGGACATGGTTATATTTTCTCAAACAATTACTTGTTTAATTATTCATACAGTTAATTAATGGTAACTGACACTCTTAGCTAGTTCTGTATTTTATTATGAACATTTGTAACACAAAAATCAAATAGTTCTAACTAATATAAAATTCAATATATGTGCTTCTTTTACATATTTCATGTTGAAGTAATAACATAAGTAAACTCCTTATATTTTTATGCTGTCACTAAGTTCTAGGTTTGCCTTCTTAAAACTTGATCACTAGAGGGAAAAAAAATGACATTTTAGAGATTCTATTTCAACTCCTGGTTTAACTTTCCTGAAAGAGTGACTTTATATATATATATATATATATATATATATATATTTTATTTCTATGCATACCTTTTTAGCAGCAATATAATCAAATATTTGTGACTGGGACAAATAGTCAAAGAAATAGTCATCTCCTCCAAGAACTCTGCAGGAAGTGTTGAGCCAAGAGAAGCAGAGGTGTCAGCTTGGTCCAGAAATTATATTAGATGCTGCTGTGTTGTGAGAAAACACTCTACCTTTTAGAAATCACAAGGAGCTATGGATGCCCACACTCTTGTATCTATGGGACTGGAGAAGTAGAAAGATTTTCTAGCATGCAGGAGTCCCTAGGACCAACCCCCAGAACCACACAAAAAAAGAGAATTTGTGTCTTATTTTTGTAATCAAATAGAAAATGAATAATCACTCCTCTTAAGGAAACATGTTGGACCTAAAACACTTGAGACTCTCAGAATCAAAATACTCTCCTTACAGTGTATTGCATACCTAGACCATCATGAACAGTGGTGTCACATCATAAAGCATGTTCACATTAAGCATACCATCAAAAAACAACAAAAAGGCTTTATTGAATGTTGATAAGAAAAATGAACATAATCTAACTTAGGAAATTATTAACACATTGGAAACATATGATACTGACATCAAAATCCTCCAGGACAAGCCAGGCACTTTGACTCATGCCTGTCATCTCAGCTATTTGGGAGGATAAAGCAGAAGGATGACAAATTTGAAGCTGACATTAGCAATTCAGCTAGACCCTGCCTCAAAATGAAATTGTAACAAAGACTGGGACATATGTAGTTCAAGGCTTGCACAGCACAAGCAAGGCCCTGGGTTTAATCCCCAGTGCCAAAAAAAAAAAAAAAAATTCTCCAGGTGAGACATCTGACAACTATGGCAGGTACAGAACAAGGCAGAAGCCATTATGTCAACCTCCTCAAAATGATTAAAGTAAACCTGCACTTTGTTCAGCTCACAATACTAACATGTCTGATTTCTGCTTCTAATAATTCAAATGCAACTATTTAAATATGATCAAAAGTGCATGTACTTTTCTAATGAATCCAACAAATATGAGCGAGATACTCAACTGCATTCTGAAAGTCACCTTATAAGCATATAGGGGCACCAACATTAGGATAAAATGTAATCATGGCATTTCCTACATGAAATAACCCTAAATACTAATAAATACATAATTTCAAAAGAAAGACAAATTTCTGAAATCAAAAGCAAATTGATACATTTTTAAATGATATTTTGAACAGAGGCAAAACACTTAAGAGTTCTCCCACAAGAATTCCTGACAACATAAAGTATCATGCTCATTAGAAGGCCCATCCCTTTGTATGCAAGGAATAAGAGAACTTTCTGATGAATATAGGACATATGGAAATGCTTTCTAAATTTGAAAAGAAGAAAATTTATTTTTTTAAAAAAGCTTATTTTTAATAAATGTATCTGAATTACAAAAAAAGCAGCTACTGACTTGTCTCTTACATTTTGTAATGATTTGCATCTCAGGAGATTTCATTTATAGTGGTTTTAAATATCATGAAATATCAATAGTTAACATTAAAAATATCATCATCCCTCTTCTCTTTTAAAACTGATTTGACATTTTCTTAGAATAATTTCATATGAATTTGGAAGACGCACTTTGGTATATGTGTATATGTGTAAATACATGATCTTTTTTTTAAATTTTTTCTGTATTTTTAGTTGTAGTTCAACACAGTACCTTTGTTTTATTTACTTATTTTTATGTGGTGCCGAGGATCAAACCCATGGCCTCGCACGTGCTAGTTGAGTGCTCTACTGCTGAGTCACAACCCCAGCCCCAATACATGATCTTTTGAAATTATACCCCTCATGCTTGAGTCCTGTCAAAGACATCTGCTGTGTGTGTGTGTGTGGTGCTGGGATGGACTCCATGGCCTCTCACATGCCAGGCAAGTGCTCTGCCACTGAGCTGCACACCCAGTCTCAAACATGTCTTAATAAATGGAAATTAATTAAAATCATTTGATTATGAGCATTTCCAAACAAGACAATTCTCTCAAACAAAACAATTCTCTCAAACAAAACAATTCTCTCAATCAAAAACAAAGTAAGCTAAAAGAAATTTTTAAAATATTCCTTATTGGTGTAATCAAATAGAAAATGAATAAAAAATAGAAGTTAACAGAATTAAAAATCCTATACAGGGCTAGAGTTGTGGCGCAAAGGCAGAGCATTTGCCTGGCATGTGATAGGCCCTGGGTTCAATCCTCAGCACCACATATAAATAAACAAAATAAATAAATAAAATAAAAAGATCCACTGACAACTAAAAAATATTTTAAAAATTCTGTAGAAAATTTAAAGAATATTAATTAAAAATTGAATAGGAAAAACCTATTACACAGAACTGAAGGCTATGGGTAATTACATAGCAAAATAACTCTAAAATAAGAAAAATAAATGAATTAATTAGCATACAAAAGCTTGGACTGATACTTAGAGTTCTCCCACTGGATGGGATCCTGGGATCATCAGGGCTCAAGGCTGGCTGTCATCTGCCCTTTAACAAATTCTGATTTTATTTCAAATGTTCATGATCTATAGAGAATAAAAGAGACAGAAAGGTGACTTTTCTAAATTTATTTTATGGTATGTCAAATTTTGATAATAGTCAAGATAATTCATCCAATGCAGAACGTCAGTGTTTATACAACAGATGTTATTTGTGCACCATGACAAATATACTGCCAATTAGCACAGCAGCCAGGGAGCTGCTCATTCTAGACGAGCAGGGGCAGAGTCTGGAGGAGGGGGATGGAAGGTCAGGAGGAGGGGGGGCTGGAAGATAAGTGGGGTCTGGAGAAGAGGCAGGGTCTTAAAGAGCAGGAGGGTTGGGCTGGGGTTATGGCTCAGTGGTAGAGCACTTGCCTAGCATGTGTGAGGCACTGGGTTCAAACCTAAGCACCACATAAAAATAAATAAACAAAATAAAGGCATTGTGTCCATGTGCAACAACAACAACAAAAAAATTAAAAAGAGGAGGGGTGAGGTCTGCAGGAGGGGCAGGACAGGAAGATGGGAAAGATCTGGAGGAAAGACAGGGCCTGAAGGAGGGGGAGAATGAGTCACAAGGGGGCAGGGCTTCACAGAGGGGTGGGACCTGAGGAAGGGACAGGCCCTGGAACATGAGTAGGACCTAGAGGAGAGGCAGGGTAGGAAGGAGGGGGAAGGGTGGTTCAGGAGGACAAGCAGGGCCATAGAATATAGGTGGGGTCTAGAGGAGAAGCAGGGTCTGGAGGGTCCTGGAGGGGGCTGGGGATGTGGCTCAAGCGGTAGTGCACTCCCCTGGCATGCATGCGGCCCGGGTTCGATCCTCAGCACCACATACAAACAAAGATGTTGTATCCGCCGAAAACTGGAAAATAAATATTGAAATTCTCTCTCTCTCTCTTTTTTTTTTTTTTTTTTTTTTTTAAAAAAAAGGGGTCCTGGAGAGGTGGCTTCTTGATAATTAAACTGTCCACCAAAAGAAAAACGTGTGGCTGTGGTAGCTCAGTGGTAGAGGGCATGCCTAGCATATGTGAGGCACTGGTTTTGATCCTCACCACCACATAAAAATAAATAAATAAAATAAATATATTGTGCCCTTCTACAACTAAAAAAAAAATGAAAGAAAAACTAAGCAGAGATTAAAGAAAAAGAAAAATGTGGTTCATGAGTTCAGTTCCACAAAAAACATGAGATGTATTTTTAATAAATTCTGGTCTTTGTTAGAAGTAATATATTTAAACTTAAGCAGCTCAAAAGGCTGAGGCAGAAGGATCTCGACTTTAAAACCAGCCTCAGCAAAAGCAAGGCATGAAGCACCTGAGTAAAAGCCTGTCTCTATAATACAAAATAGGGCTGGAGATATGGCTCAGTGATCACATGCAACAACAACAACAACAAAAAAAAGATAAGTACTGAGTTCAATCCCCAGTACCCAAAAATAAAAATTAAAAAAGTTTTTTTAAAATGACATAGTGGGCTGTTAACATATGTACTTTTCAATTTTTTTCTACTATTTTAACACTGCAAGAAAAAGCAAACCATTTAAACACTAAGGAAAACAAGGAAGTGGACTGGGGTCCCCTTCCCTTAGGCTGTACATTCCTCCCTCCCTACACATTCCTCCTTCCTCCCCAGGCAGGTTCCCTAGAAACCACCCTGGGTCACTATATTAAGATGATGAGGGTCATAGCCTAAGGAAGGGTCACTGCTGCACAGGGAGCCAGGATTAAGTTGTGAAGGACAGAGAGGGACTGACAGCCAAGGATGCCCTCAGCTCTCAAATCCAGGACAATATTTGCTCCTCATGCTTCCCACCATCCCCTCACCAGCTGCCAGAGCTGCCAGAAGCTTCTGAGCCATCTCTCTGAGGCTGCTCTGAGGAAAAGGGAATCACAGGTGTCCCTAGAGACATGACCCATGAGGGTCCCCATGCTACGCATCTCCTCAGGCTGCTCTGAGCAGAAAACCCCAGGCTTCTCTAAAAATATGACCCATGAGGGTCCCCAAGCCAGGCATCTCCCCAAGGCTACTCTGAGAAGGGAACCCCAGGCATCCAAAGAGACATAAACCACGAGGGTCCACCCACCAGGCATCTCCCTCAGGCTACTCTGAGGAGAAGAAAACCCAGGACCTACATAGAGTTGTGACCCACAAGGCTCCCCACATCTGGCTTCTCCCTCAGGCCAATGTGAGGAGAAGAAAGCCCCGGGCATCCCTAAGACATGACTCACAAAAGTCCCTAAGCCAAGAGTCCGCGCTGAGGCTGCTCTGAGAAGGGAGTTCCGTGAGTCCCTGGAGGCATGACCCATGAGAGTCCCCAACCTGGGTGTCTCTCTCAATCTGCTCTGAGAAGGGAGCTCTGCCCCTCCCTGTGGAGTGACCCAACACTCTGAGGACTGGGGCTCTCCTGGGTGGGTCCTGAGGGGGAAGCCAGCTCCTCACTCTCAAGGAGGCAGCCTTAAAGATGGCGGTGAGGCCCCGCCCCTGGTTGGCCACACCCCCTTTGGCCATGCACAGCTACGCTGGCGTCTGCCCCAGGCCGCTCTGAGGAGAAGGGAACCCCCAGCCTAATTAGAGACGTGACCCACGAGGCTCCCCAGGCCTGGCATCTCCCTCAGGCTGCTGTAAGGATGAGGGAGCCCCCCAGTGTCCCTAGAATGTGACCCAAAATGGTCCCCACACCAGGCATCTACCTCAGGCTGCTCTGAGGAGAACAGAACACCAGGCGTCCCTAGAGACATGACCCAAGAGGGTGCCCGCACCAGGCGTCTCCCTCAGGCCACTCTGAGTAGAAGGGAGCCCCAGGCACCCCTAGAGATGTGGCCCACAGGATCCCCACACCAAGTGTCTCTCTCAGGCTGCTGAGAAGGGAACCCCGGGCATCCCTAGAGACATGACTCACGAAAGTCCCTAAGCCAAGAATCCACACGCTGAGGCTGCTCTGAGAAGGGAGCTCCGTGAGCCCCTGGAGGCATGACCCACGAGAGTACACAACCTGGGTGTCTCTCTCAATCTGCTCTGAGAATGGGGCTCTGCCACTCCCTGTGGAGTGACCCAACACTCCCAGGACTGGGGCTCTCCCGGGTTGGTCCTGAGAGGGAAGTCAGCTCCTCATTATCAAGGAGGCAGCATTAAAGATGGCGGCAAGGCCCTGCCCCTTATTGACCACGCCCCTTTGGCCATGCGCTGTACAGGAGCTCCTCCCAGCTCAGAGGCAGGGCCTGTCCTGGCTCCCTGGTGAATGTCAGCACCTTCTTCCACCCTCAGCAGTTAATGAATAAAATATGTTCCCACTGCTCTAACTAGGTCTGGCTGTGGCACCTGAGGAGTGAAATCTCAGAAGAGGAGAAATGGAGTCCAGGAGACCCCCTCCCTGCACTCTACCAGGCCAAGTGCTGCAGCAGCCTGAGACAGGCAGGCAGAGGCACAGAGGGAGGCAGCTACAGGGAGTCTAGACCCTCAGCCCAAGGGCAGAGGCCAGAAACAGACCACCTCAGAGGCTTCTGGGATGTGTAGTCTTGGAGACAGAGTGACTTAGCCAGGGTCTGCTCCAATTCAGAATCAGGGGTTTTAAGAAAATCTGTTAATTCCCAGCCCAGGGTGACCACTGTAGGAGGGTAGAAGAACCTGAGCTCAGACCAAATTACCAGTAGCCTATGACAGCATTCTAGATCATTCAGTCTGTCCTGCCTGTCCAGCTCTCACCATGGATGCCTCTGGGAGCTTCAGGCTACACAGATTCAGGGTTCTCAGGGTTTCTGGACAGTGTAGTCTGGTGCTCTGCTCACACAGTCTTTGCCCTTCAGGACCATGGAAGCTGTGTGCCATGTGCTGGCCCAGACACCCTGGAGAACCCTGGCAGTGGACTCTGGTGTTCTACCCATGCAGCCCTCACCCCAGAAGCCTAGGGGTTGCAAGTAGCACTTTCACCCTCATACCATCAGGATTCTGGGTAGTGCAGTCTTGTATTCCATATTGCAGGCCAGCTGCAGAGGTCTCTGTGAGGTACAGGCTACTCAGGCACCCCTAGTGATTCTGAACAGTGTAGACTGGTGCCCACTCAGCCCTCACTTCAGAGGTCTATGGGGGCTTCAAGTAGCACATTCAACCTCATACCCCCACCCAGGATTCTGGGTAGTGTAATCCAGTCTTCTACAATGCAGCCCCCACTGCAGAGGCCTCTAGAAATTGCAGGCTACACACTCACTCAGGCATCCCTAGGGATTCTAGACAGTGTATTCTGGTGTTCTGTCCATGCAGCATCACTACAGTGGATTCTGGGAGCTGCAAGCCCCCAAGGATCATGGGTATTATAGCCTGGGGCTATGTTCAACTGTACAGTGACTACCTAGAGCTCGGAGCCTCCAGGAATTCTGAGTATTGTAATCAGTTCTACTCAGTCAGCTCTGACCACAGAGGTCACTGAGAGCTGTGGGCCATGATTATTCTGGGTAGTGCAATCCATCCTACCTAAGTGGACTTCACCCCCATCATGGCTCTGGGATCTTTGTAGCACAAGCCTACCTAGACACCCCTGAGGAGTCTGTGTAGTGCAATATAAAGTTTGCCCCGGCGGTACTCAAAAGGAAGGTGTCTGGGAGTTGCAGGCCCCCAGGGATTCTGGGTAGTATAGTATTGCCCTCTACCTCCATAGCCCTCACTGTGGAAGCCTCTGAGAGTCCCAGGCCACATGGACACAGGGCACCTCCAAGAATTCTAGGTAGTATAGTTCAGCTCCCTACCCTGAAGCCCTCACTATTGCAGATCCTGGGAACTGCAATTCCCCCTGAGGACTCTGGATAAGGTAGTCCAGTGTTTTCCCTACATGCCCCTACTGCAAGGGCCATGAGAACTGAAGGCCACATGCTTGTCTTGGGACTGAAGACCTCACTGTGGAAGCCTCCTGGAATTGCAGGCAGCACACTCACCAGTGTGTCCCCAGGAATTGTAGGTAGTGTAGTCTGACCTGCATAATGCAGAGCTCTCACTTGGGAGGCCTCAGGGAGTTGCAGGCTGCATACTAACGGGCAACACACCCCACCAAGGATTCTGGATACTGTAGTTAAGCTCTCAGTCCAACAGTCCTCACAATGGAGGATCCTGAGAGCTACTGGCACCGAGATTTGTGGGTAATTTAGTCCTGTGTTTTTCCTACTCACTGCAGAAAATTCTGAAACTAAAGTTCCCCCTTAGGATTGTGGGTAATGCAGTTCAGTGGTTTGCCCCTCACCACAGAGGATTCTGGAAGCTGCAGTCCCTGAGGGTTCTAATAATGCAGTCTAGTGTTTGGCCTGCACAGTCCTGCTGAGGATCACAGGGGCTGAAGACCCCATGCTTTCCCTGGGACCCTGGAGATTCTAGGATGTGAGCTCTACCAACAAAACCATCACCACTAAATCCTCTGGGACTTACAGGGTTACAGGGTATGTAGGCATCCCCAGATATTCTGAGCATTGAAGTCTGGTATTCTGCCCTTACAATTCTCACCCCCAGAGGCTCCTGGGCAGAGCAGGCACCCAAAAGTAACTGGCAGCATAGTTTGATTTTTTGTCAGTACAGCCCTCTCTGCAGAGGTCTCTGCAAGTTGCAGGTCACCAAGAATTATGGGTAGCACAGTCTGTCATTTGACCTATGTTGCCCTCACTGTAGAAGGCTGTGGTAACTGCAATGAAGATTCTGCAGTTACCCAGGATTCAGGTAGTACAATCCATCATAATCTTTGCATCTCTCACCCTAGAGGCTCCTGAGAGCTTCTTGCTGCATTTTCATGAGCCCTTACCCTCAGGCCCCAGTGAGACTCCAGGCACTGGGTCCTCCCTGCACCATCTTGAGGGGGCATTTGTGCCACACAAAGTACATTGACATACCATGATAATGAGCAGCCAAAGCCTCAGTAAGAAATACTGTTGTAAAATAAGTTCTCCTAAAATATTACCTGAGAAAGTAAAGAACATGGCAGAACTTACTTCTCAGCCCACCAGGCAGTGCCCAGGAAGCTTCTTCCTCATGTTTTCCTCACATGGATCTCAGTCATCCTGAATCCACAGTGGAGCCTCCATGGGTAGGTGCCAAGGAGAAGGAAGCTCTAGTGCTCACCATAGACATATCCACCAGGCATCCCCAGTCCATGATATCTTTCCAGGTGTCTCCCAGGATTAAAAAAAAGAAAGAAAACCTCTGGTCTACACCTTAGATAGAGCCTCTAGGAGTCCCTAGATATGGCATCTCTCAGGTGGATCCCCAGGAGAAGGAAGTTTGATAAGGGCACAGAACACAGCCCCCAAAAGCAGTTGATCAGAGAAAGTTGTTCTGAGTGTCCCCACTGGCCACTGTGGGCAGTGCAGGATTCTGGGTGTGGGTGTTCACTGTTCAGAGCTATACCCCCTTGTGCTAGGCACAGTGAAGCTCTTAAATTCATAGTTCTGACTATTCCAGGTCATGATTTTGGAAATCAAAAAGAAATAGAGCTACCATCCTATGTCTTGATCAGAATGGATGGAGATAGCAAGTAGCAAAGTACATGACCCATACATAAAATTTCACTGATTTCCTATAATTCAGCCATCATGTAGGGGAAACAGTGAAATTTATAAACTGGAATAAGAAAAATTTTAAAGCATTAATATTTAAAATAGAGACCCCAAATTTGAAGTAGTTACATGTAAATCTTAAAGTACAACCATACTTTCAGAAAATCTTGAAATGTTTATAAAGAAATCAAATGAAATATAAATAAATGCAGAGATAGTCTTTGCTCAGGTCTCAATATAATTAAGATGAAATTATCTCAAATCTGATCTGAAGATTCAGTGCATTCCAGAAATTCCCAACAAGCTATTTATAAACCTAGACTAGACAGCACTGACTGCAAAAGAACACACTTCAAGAAGCCACATATCTGGATGCCAGAACCTATCAAAATACTCCCTAGACTTGAATTTAAAATGTGAAACTGTAAAACTCCAGAAGATGTGCATGACCACATGTTTCATGATAAGGTTTTATATGTAGCCCCCGCAAAAAAAAATCCATAAAAGATGGGGATGTGGCTCAGTGGTTAAGCTCTGGGTTCAATCCCAGCTACCAAGCAAACAAACAATAACAACAAGAAATCCATGAAAGAAAACCTGATGTGGACTGTAGTAAATTTCTCTGTTAAAAAAATCATATAAAGGAAATGAAATGACAAGTCAAACACTGGGGGAATCTTTGGAAGATATATGTCTAAAACAAACTTGTGTAAAAAATATACTGAGACATTCAACAACAAGACAACATAATGGGTAAAGACATGAACAGACAACTCAAAAGAAATATACGACATGGCAAAGAAGCATAGAAATGATTCTTAGTATCACCTGTCATGAGGAAAGCACAAACTAAGACCCCAAGGTGCACTGCACACCTACTGAGCTGCTAAGGTCTTTACTAAGTGTAGTATCAACCATGAGGATGATGAGCAGCCACAGGCACTCTTGTGCATTGCTGGAAGAGCACACAACAGTTCAACACTATCAAAAAACTGGGCATTTTCCCTAAAGTGAGACATGGTGTCACCACACAATCCTAAAAATATAGACAACTTCCTCAAAAATGTATATCTAGATAACAGCATAACTACATATAGTAGTTCTATTCACAATGCCCCAATACCTTAAGCAATCAGGATGTGCTTCAATGGGTGAACAAATAGCATAACTGCTATGAATCTATGCCATGGAGGCCCTGGTGTCTCTGAGCTGGAATCTTTAATCTTGGGGTCTCCACTACAGTTCCAGCTGCCTTCTCACTTCATACATCACACTCTCAGAGGCTGCCCACAGCAACTAACCATTTCCCTGGCCTCCCAGGTTTCCTTTGAAATCTCAGTGAAAGCCTCCATAACTCCCTAACCCCAATGTTCCCCAATCAAAAAAAAAAAAAAAAAGATAATAGAAAAAGCACCATGTGGTTGATGCCAAGTTCTTTTACCATCTCAACCAGTAGGCAAGATTTCTATGACTATGGCTGTAGTATCCTCTGAGTGCCTGGCATGGTGAAACAACTTCCCAACCCCCTTATTCAAGCAGGTGCACAAATGGTCTCAAAGAATTTTTACTTTTATAACCTTGAGCCAGAGATAGGTGAGATCTTTTCAATTCCTAAGATGCCCACAAGCCATCTTTTATATTGTCTCTGGGTACAGTAATTTAGCATCTCTGCAGTGGTGGTAATGTCCTAAACAATAACAACTTCCTTCACCCCAGTTTTACATTTTTCTGGGCAAACTGGAAATTGTTAAAATCTTTCTGCTCTGCTTTCTGATCTGATCCACAGTAAATTTGACTAAAGGTCACCAGCAATATCCATCTCACTACCTGAATGCTGTGTTGCCTTGAAATTTCCTTTGCCAGATTAGTTAGTTCATCACCTTTTAATTCAACCTCATAGAATGTCTCAGGACACAGGCAAAATGTAGACAACTTCCTAGCAAGAGTGTAATATGAATGCCCTCTAGTCGTATTTCAATACAGTCCTCTTCCTCTGAAAACTTACAACTCCATTCTTTGTTTCTTACAATCCTATTGGCATTTTAGACTTCTGAGAACCCACCAGAATCCCTCAAATTAAGCTCCACCTGCAACATACTAAACCTTTCCCAGCTTTATCTCTAAATATTTCAAACTTTCTCCCCCAAAAAACCATCTCCAAAGACTACTGAATCGTATAAGTTATTCATAGCAAAAACCCACTCACTGATTTAGTCAGCTTTTTCACCACTGTGACCAAAAGATCTGACAAGAAAAATTTTAAAAAGGAAAAGCTTATTTGCTGCTCATGGTTTCAGAGGCCTCACTCCAAAGACACACAACTCAATTGCTCATTTAAAAAAAAATTAGTAATCAATGGACTTTTATTTATTTATAAGCAGTGCTGAGAATTGAGCCCAGTGCCTCACACATGCTAGGCAAGCACTCTACCACTGAGCTCTTGGTCCAAATTGAAGCAGAACATCATTGCCAAAACTGTAGAGAAGAAAAGCTGGCAAACAAGGAGCGGAGGGGGGGGGGGGGGGGGAGAGATAGAGAGAGAGCGCGCGTGCGCTCTTCTCCCCAGGGAGAAAATATTAACCTCAAAGGAATGCCACCATTTACCCACCTTGTCCAGTTACACCCTACAGTTACCACCCAGTTAATCCCTATCAGTGGATAATTAGGTTAATGCTTTCATTAAATTGGTGCACTGATGTGGGTTAATGCTCTCAGGATCCAGTCATTACACATTTAAATTTTATCTCATTGACTCACATGAGTTTTTTAAAGGATAACTCATATATAAACCATAATAGCTATGGATACCATAAAAACATGAAAGGACACAGGGCAGCTATTATATTAGCCTTAGGTGCTACACTATGGATATCATATTAGTATTAAAGATCACAGGGAGATACTATTTTGCTTTAGATGTTATAGTATGTATATTATATTTGGATTAGAGACCACAGGGCAGCTATTATATTAGTTTTTTATGTCATGTTGTGAATATTATTTTAGTATTAGAGGCCATGATGTGGACATTATATTAATATGGAAGCTGTTATATTAGTGTTCAAGTCTACTCTATGGACACTATATTTGTATTAGAGGCCACAAATGGTCATAATAGCATCAAAGGCTACTATGGATAATACATTAGCATTACAGGCTGCACACAGACAACATGTTAGCATTATCACTCCACCGTAACAGTATTATGACACTGCCATATCCAGGAAGGTGGCACATACCCTCTGGTGGTCATTAGGACCCAGCACAGAATGCTTCAATTCAGTGGTGTATGGGCACCCCATGACATTCCTGAGAAATGGATGAAATTCAGTACTGTATCTAGATTACTCAAGGCCATGATTTTGGAAATTCAAACTAAAATGAAACCCAGTATCCTTGTTTTTTAAGAAATGGTAATTGAACAAATTATTCAAACCTTATTAAGTGAAATGAATGTAGACACAAACAGAAACTCCTACAAAAATTAACTCGTAATAGTCCACAACTAAAATGTGATAAAACTAAAAAAAAATTCTGGAAAGAAATAAGAAAACCTATGTAATCTTAGATTTAGTAATGGTAGTGTATATTTGTTTCTGGGGGGTTTGAATGTAGGGCCTCACACATGCTGTACAAACTTTTTAATACTGAGCTACTTCGCCAGTCCTTGCTGATGAGATTTAACTCACAATACCAAATACCAACTGACTGAAAAAAAATACCAATAACATGGACTTTATAAAGTTCAATTTTTGGGGGGGGCTGGGGATGTGGCTCAAGCGGTAGCGTGCTCGCCTGGCATGCGTGCGGACCGGGTTAGATCCTCAGCACCACATACAAACAAAGATGTTGTGTCCGCCCATAGCTGAAAAATAAATATTTAAAAAATTTAAAAAAAAAATAAATAAAGTTCAATTTTTTACGAAGTGCACTGTTGCATGCAGACAACCCCAATTACTGAAAAGGTTGAGGCAGGAAGATTGCAAACTTGAGCCCAGGCTAGGAAATTTTTTAAAGGATGGGATAAGCTCAGTGGTAGAGCACTTGCCTAGTTTATGTGAGGCCTGTGGTACAATCCCCAGCACCACACACACACACACTCATACATGCAAATACATGCGCACACACACACACACACACACACACACACACACACACACACTTTTTTCCTACTCTGTAAAAGATGACACATACTTATACAAAATGATGCTCAGCATCCCATATCATCAGGGAATCATAAATTAAAACAATAGTGAGGTAGTATGGCACATCTTTTAGAACTACTGAACTAAAGAAACAGCAGTGCACCAACAGCTGCAGGATGTGAGATACCAGCAGTCTCAGGCATTACTAGGAGAACATGTGGCATGGCCATTTTGGAAGATGATGTGCCAGTTCTTCCCAAAGCAAAAAAGTCCAATCTATAACCCAGCAGTGTCCCTATAAATCATCTTCTTTTAGAGAAATTGTTTGAAAAAGTATGTCAAAACAAAACTAGCATGTAATTATGCATAGCAGCTCTATGATGCTGATCAGATCATAAATAAGAACGTCCTCCCATAGCTGAATGCATAACCAACACAGAATATAAAGGAATGAACTGCCACCCTACACAGAGACATAGATAAATCCTACCTGGTATACTGCTAAGTAAAATAAGCCAGGCTGAAGAGGCTACATGCTGTATGGTTTACCTTTTATGACATTCTAGAAAAGACCAAATTACAGAGGAAAAGTTGTGCAGGATGAGGCCCAGGAGCCTCCCAGCACAGGAGTCTCCATCTACATGGAGTTGGGGTGCACCACCCTGCCTGTGGTTTTTCTCATGACCATCCTCCATCCTGAAGCTGCCCTAGAGCCCAACAAAAGTCCTTATTAAAGCACAAGCCCCTCCTAGGCCCCCAGGAGATTCTACAGGATTTAGGAGCTCTGTGCAAATAACCAAGGTAAAAGAATCAATATTAGAACAAAAAATGCTCCTAACACCTCTGTCACTCAGAAAATATGAAGATTTTAGGAGTGCTGTACCAGGAACTGGGTGCAGAGGCTGAATGTGTATTTCTTTTTTTTCTTTTTTTTTTTTTTTTAAGTTTTCGGCGGACACAATATCTTTGTTTGTATGTGGTGGTGAGGATCGAACCTGGGCCACATGCATGCCAGGCGAGCGCGCTACCGCTTCAGCCACATCCCCAGCCCTGAATGTGTATTTCTTATTATGTCAAAGCCCATAATCTGGAGCAATAATAAATTCATTGCTCATAATGAAACAATGAATTAATTATATGTCAGAAACTGGGAGCTAGATGGGGTGAGAAGTTATGATAAACAAGGGGTGAAGGCAGAGGGATCTATGTCATAAGGGGTCAGAATCCACTGACTGCAGATGAGTATAAACTCACATTTTGCTTAAAACATTCACAGATGGTTCCACATAAACATAGTTATAACTAGGGGATATGAAAAGATTAGAATACATATACACTTCTTTGCATTGTCAGTTGTGTGGATCATGATGCAAGATGAAATATGTTTTATAGACTTTTTTAAAGACCTTTATTTTATTTGTTATTTTTATGTGGTGCTGAGGATCGAACCCAGTGCCTCACACATGCCAGATGAGTGCACTACCACTGAGCCACAGCCCCTGCCAGATGAAAGATTTTAATATCACTCTCTAATCAAAGGAGCCAGGACTCTTTGAAGAAATGGCTGATACTAAGAGTAAGACAGTAAATATATAAGTCAGGGTAATTTAAATATCAGAAAGAAAAAACTTTGGGACAAAACCAGAAAATATGTTAAAGGACAACAGGAAAGATCTCCAATGGAAAGAATTCCCAATGGTTAAAGTAGGGATGAATTGAGCAGCAAAGTAGTATTTTTAAAAGGGAGGGGACAAAAAAACAGCTTAAGGAAACTATCCAGATGACTGATATATATAAATGACTGAATACACAAACAAATGAGGTTGAGTAGAAACCTCTTGTGCAGAAGAATTCCATATAATTGAGAGAGACACAGTCATCAAGGAGGTAGAGCTAACTCTCTGATCCCTAAGCGTGAGCTCTGCATTATGACTTCCTCCAGAAGAACAGACAATGTGGACATGCAAGAAAAGAGTAACCTCACAGTAAGAAACCTGAAAGGCCCTTCTTCAAGCAGGTGAGCACAATCAATACTACCATTTCACCTTGAGGGCATGAGATGATAGAGCTGCTTTTCATGTCAGTGACCAGCTTCCCCAGTCCAATAGCCCCAGGCGAAATATGAGAAACACAAGGAAACCTGAAAGGCACTGCCTCAGCCAGGTGAGCACAGTCAATACTAATATGACAATAAGGACAAGAGATGACAGAGCAGCTCTTCACCTCTGTGACCTGCCTCCCCCAGACCCACAGCCCCAGTTTAAATATGAAAAAAAAGGAAAATTCAAAAAAAATTCTAAAAAATACCTGACAAGTCGTCCTCAATGCTCTCAAGGTTATCAGAAGAAGGAAGTTCATAGAAACTGTCACGCCAAGAGAAGTCTATGGAGACATGATGACTGGATGTCATGTTGGCTCCTAGATGAGATCCTAGAGCAGGAAGACACAGAACTGAGAATCCAAAGGATATGTGACCTCAGTTAATGTTAACATACCATTATTTTTTCTTCATGACAAATGGTCTAAGATGTTAACACTTTAGAGACAGCTCACCAAAGTCATAACAAGGGAAGAAACCAGGTTGAGGCTACCTGGGAAATCTCTGCACTTTCTTTTCAACTTCTGTATAAAGATAAAACTAAGCCTGGCATGGTGGCACATGCCTGTAATCTCAGCATCTTGGGAGGCTGAGGCAGGAGGATTTCGAGTTCAAAGCCAGCCTCAGCAACTTACTGAGGCCTTAAGTAACTCTGTGAGACCCTGCCTCTAAATAAAATATAAAAAAGGGCTGGGGATGTGGCTCAATGATTAAGTGCCCCTGGATTCATTCCCAGTACCCCCACACCAAAAACAAACAAACAAACAAACAAAAAACACCATTAAATTACTCTAAAGTAAAACCTTAGGACATGGTTATATTTTCTCAAACACTTACTTGTTTAATTATTCATACAGTTAATTACTGGTAACTGACACTCTTAGCTAGTTCTGTATTTTATTATGAACATTCGTAACACAAAAATCAAATAGTTCTAACTAATATAAAATTCAAAATATGTGCTTCTTTTACATATTTCATGTTGAAGTAATAACATAAGTAAACTCCTTATATTTTTATGCTGTCACTAAGTTCTAGGTTTGCCTTCTTAAAACTTGATCACTAGAGGAAAAAAAAATGACATTTTAGAGATTCTATTTCAACTCCTGGTTTAACTTTCCTGAAAGAGTGACTTTATATATATATATATATATATCGTAATGCAAATAGACTCACTGAGACTGAATCATTAATCCCAAAGAATGCTTGTCTCTATTTTATTTCTATGCATACATTTTTAGCAGCAATATAATCAAATATTTGTGACTGGGACAAATAGTCAAAGAAATAGCCATCTCCTCCAAGAATTCTGCAGGAAGTGTTGAACCAAGAGAAGCAGAGGTGTCAGCTTGGTCCAGAAATTTATTAGATGCTGCTGTGTTGTGAGAAAACACTCTACCTTTTAGAAATCACAAGGAGCTATGGATCCCACACTCTTGTATGAGTCTAAATCTAGTTGAACTTCTAAGTAATTTTATTGTCACTAGCTCATCATGAAGCTAATGACAACTAAAGGATCTATGGGACTGGGGATGTAGAATGATTTTCTAGCATGCAGGAGTCTCTAGGACCAACACCCAGAACCACAAAAAAAAGAGAATTTGTGTCTTATTTTTGTAATCAAATAGAAAATGAATAATCACTCCTCTTAAGGAAACATGTTGGACCTAAAACAATTGAGACTCTCAGAATCAAAATACTCTCCTTACAGTGTATTGCAGAGCTAGGTCACCATAAACAGTGGTGTCACATCATAAACCATGTTCACATTAAGCATACCATCAAAAAACAACAAAAAGGCTTTATTGAATGTTGATACGAAAAATGAACATACTCTAACTTAGGAAATTATTAACACATTGGAAACATATGATACTGACATCAAAATCCTCCAGGACAAGCCAGGCACTTTGACTCATGCCTGTCATCTCAGCTATTTGGGAGGATAAAGCAGAAGGATGACAAATTTGAAGCTGACATTAGCAATTCAGCTAGACCCTGCCTCAAAATGAAATTGTAACAAAGACTGGGACATATGTAGTTCAAGGCTTGCACAGCACAAGCAAGGCCCTGGGTTTAATCCCCAGTGCCAAAAAAAAAAAAAAAAAAAAAAATTCTCCAGGTGAGACATCTGACAACTATGGCAGGTACAGAACAAGGCAGAAGCCATTATGTCAACCTCCTCAAAATGATTAAAGTAAACCTGCACTTTGTTCAGCTCACAACACTAACATGTCTGATTTCTGCTTCTAATAATTCAAATGAAACCATTTAAATATGATAAAAAGTGCATGTACTTTTCTAATGAATCCAACAAATATGAGAGAGATACTCAACTGCATTCTGAAAGCCACCTTATAAGCACATAGGGGCACCAACATTAGGATACAATGTAATCATGGCATTTCCTACATGAAATACCCCTAAATACTAATAAATACATAATTTCAAAAAAAAAGACAAATTTCTGAAATCAAAAGCAAATTGATACATTTTTAAATAATATTTTGAACAGAGGCAAAACACTTAAAGAGTTCTCCCACAAGAATTTCTGACAACATAAAGTATCATGCTCATTAGAAGGCCCATCCCTTTGTATGCAAGGAATAAGAGAACTTTCTGATGAATATAGAACTTTAATAGGACATATGGAAATGCTTTCTAAATTTGAAAAGAAAATATCTGTTTTTAAAAAAGCTTATTTTTAGTAAATGTATCTGAATTACAAAAAAGCAGCTACTGACTTGTCTCTTACATTTTGTAATGATTTGCATCTCAGGAGATTTCATCTATAGTGGTTTTAAATATCATGAAATATCAATAGTTAACATTAAAAATATCATCATCCCTCTTCTCTTTTAAAACTGATTTGAAATTTTCTTAGAATAATTGGAAGAGGCACTTTGGTATATGTGTATATGTGTAAATACATGATCTTTTTTAAAAATTTTTTCTTTATTTTTAGTTGTAGTTCAACACAATACCTTTGTTTTATTTACTTATTTTTATGTGTTGCCGAGGATCAAACCCATGGCCTCACACGTGCTAGTAGAGCGCTCTACTGCTGAGTCACAATCCCAGCCCCAATACATGATCTTTTGAAACTATCTCTCATGCTTGAGTCCTGTCAAAGACATCTTCTGTGTGTGTGTTGCTGGGATGGACTCCATGGCCTCTCACATGCCAGGCAAGTGCTCTGCCACTGAGCTGCACACCCAGTCTCAAACATGTCTTTTTTTTTTTTTTTTTAATATTTTTATTTATTTATTTATTTTAGTTCTCGGCGGACACAACATCTTTGTTTGTATGTGGTGCTGAGGATCGAACCCGGGCCACATGTATGTCAGGTGAGCGCGCTACAGCTTGAGACACATCCCCAGCCCCTCAAACATGTCTTAATAAATGGAAATTAATTAAAATCATTTGATTATGAGCCTTTCCAAACAAGACAATTCTCTCAATCAAAAACAAAGTAAGCTAAAAGAAATTATTAAAATATTCCTTATTGGTGTAATCAAATAGAAAATGAATAAAAAATAGAAGTTCACAGAATTAAAAATCCTATACAGGGCTAGAGTTGTGGCGCAAAGGCAGAGCATTTGCCTGGCATGTGTTAGGCCCTGGGTTCAATCCTCAGTACCACATATAAATAAACAAAATAAATAAATAAAATAAAAAGATCCACTGACAACTAAAAAAATACTTTAAAAATTCTGTAGAAAATTGAAAGAATATTAATTAAAAATTGAATAGCAAAAACCTATTACACAGAACCAAAGGCCATGGGGAATTACATAGCAAAATAACTCTAAAATAAGAAAAATAAATCAATTAGCATACAAAAGCTTGGACTGATATGTAGAGTTCTCCCACTGGATGGGATCCTGGGATCATCAGGGCTCAAGGCTGGCTGTCATCTGCCCTTTAACAAATTCTGATTTTATTTCAAATGTTCATGATCTATAGAGAATAAAAGAGACAGAAAGGTGACTTTTCTAAATTTATTTTATGGTATGTCAAATTTTGATACTAGTCAAGATAATTCATCCAATGCAGGATGTCAGTGTTTATACAACAGATGTTATTTGTGCACCATTACAAATATAATGCCAATTAGCACAGCAGCCAGGGAGCTGCTCATCCTAGACTAGCAGGGGCAGAGTCTACAGGAGGGGGACGGAAGGTCAGGAGGAGGGGGGGCCTGGAAAATAAGTGGGGTCTGGAGAAGAGTCAGGGTCTTAAAGAGGAGGAGGGCTGGGCTGGGGTTATGGCTCAGTGGTAGAGCACTTGCCTAGCATGTGTGAGGCACTGGGTTCAAACCTAAGCACCACATAAAAATAAATAAACAAAATAAAGGCATTGTGTCCATGTGCAACGACAAAAAAATGTTTAAAGAGGAGGGGTTAGGTCTGCAGGAGGGGCAGGACAGGAAGAAGGGAAAGATCTGGAGAAGAGACAGGGTCTGAAGGAGAGGGAGAATGAGTCACATGGGGGCAGGGCTTCACAGAGGGGTGGGACCTGAGGAAGGGACAGGCCCTGGAACATGAGTAGGACCTAGAGGAAAGGCAGGGTAGGAAAGAGGGGGAAGGGTGGTTCAGGAGGACAAGCAGGGCCATAGAATATAGGTGGGGTAGAGGAGAGGCAGGGTCTGGAGGGGAAGGCCTTAGCAAGAGGGTCCTGGAGGGGTGGCTTCTTGCTAATTAAACTCTCCACCAAAAGAAAAACGTGTGGCTGTGGTAGCTCAGTGGTAGAGCGCTTGCCTAGCATGTGTGAGGCACTGGTTTTGATCCTCACCACCACATAAAAATAAATAAATAAAATAAATGTATTGTGCCCTTCTACAACTAAAAAAAAAAATGAAAAAAAAAAAAAACTAAGCAGAGATTAAAGAAAAAGAAAAAGGTGGTTCATGAGTTCGGTTCCACAAAAAACATGAGATGTATTTTTAATAAATTCTGGCTTTGTTAGAAGTAATATGTTTAAATTCAAGAGGCTCAAAAGGCTGAGGCAGAAGGATCTCAACTTCAAAACCAGCCTCAGCAAAAGCAAGGCATGAAGCACCTCAGTAAAACCCTGTCTCTATAATACAAAATAGGGCTGGAGATATGGCTCAGTGGTCACATGCAACAACAACAAAAAAAAAAAAAAAAAAGATAAGTACTGAGTTCAATCCCCAGTACCCAAAAATAAAAATTAAAAAAAAATTTTTAAAATAACATAGTGGGCTGTTAACATACATACTTTTCAATTTTTTTCTACTATTTTAACACTGCAAGAAAAAGCAAACCATTTAAACACTAAGGAAAACAAGGAAGTGGACTGGGGTCCCCCTTCCCTTAAGCTGTACATTCCTCCCTCCCTACACATTCCTCCTTCCTCCCTGCCAGGTTCCCTAGAAATCACCCTGGGTCACTATGTTAAGATGATGAGGGTCACAGCGTAAGGAAGGGTCACTGCTGCACAGGGAGCCAGGATGAAGTTGTGAAGGACAGAGTGGGGCTGACAGCCAAGGCTGCCCTCAGCTCTCAGGTCCAGGACAGGGTTTGCTCCTCATGCTTCCCACCATCCCCTCACCAGCTGCCAGAGCTGCCAGAAGCTTCTGAGCCATCTCTGAGGCTGCTCTGAGGGAAAGGGAATCACAGGTGTCCCTAGAGACCTGACCCATGAGGGTCCCCATGCTACGCATCTCCTCAGGCTGCTCTGAGCAGAAAACCCCAGACTTCTCTAAAAATATAACCCATGAGGGTCCCCAAGCCAGGCATCTTCCCCAGGCTATTCAGAGGAGAAGGGAACCCCAGGCATCCAAAGAGACATAAACCACGAGGGTCCACACACCAGGCATCTCCCTCAGGCCACTCTGAGGAGAAGAAAAGCCAGGGCCTACATAGAGTTGTTACCCACAAGGCTCCCCACATCTGGCGTCTCCCTCAGGCCAATGTTAGAAGAAGGGAACCCCAGGCATTCCTAAGACATGACTCACAAAAGTCCCTAAGCCAAGAGTCCGCGCTGAGGCTGCTCTGAGGAGAAGTGAGCTCCGTGAGCCCCTGGAGGCATGACCCACCAGAGTCCCCAACCTGGGTCTCTCTCAATCTGCTCTGAGAAGGGAGCTCTGCCCCTCCAAGTGGAGTGACCCAACACTCCCAGGAATGGGGCTCTCCCGGGTTGGTCCTGAGGGGGAAGCAGGCTCCTCACTTTCAAAAAGGCAGCATTAAAGATGGCGGCGAGGCCCCACCCCTTATTGACCACGCCCCCTTTGGCCAAACACAGCAACCCTGGCAACCCCCCCAGGCAGCTCTGAGGAGAAGGGAACCCGGGGCTACTTAGAGACATGACCCAGGAGGCTACCCAGGCCTGGCATATCCCTCAGGCTGCAGTAAGGATGAGGCTGCCCTGCAGTGTCCCTAGAATGTGACCCAAGAAGGTCCCCAAACCAGGCGTCTCCCTCAGGCTGCTCTGAGGAGAATGGAACCCCAGGCATCCCTAGAGACACGACTCACAAAAGTTCCTAAGCCAAGAGTCCACTGAGACTGCTCTGAGGAGAAGAGAGTTCCGTGAGTCCCTGGAGGCATGACCCATGAGAGTCCACAACCTGGGTGTCTCTCTCAATCTGCTCTGAGAAGGGAGCTCTGCCCCTCCCTGTGGAGTGACCCAATACTCCGAGGACTGGGGCTCTCCTGGATTAGTCCTGAGGGAGGAGCCAGCTCCTCACTCTCAAGGAGGCGGCCTTAAAGATGGCGCTGAGGCCCCGCCCCTGGTTGGCCATGCCCCCTTCGGCCACGCACAGCAACCCTGGTGCACAGCAACCCTAGAGTTTGCCCCAGGCCGCTCAGAGGAGAAGGGAACCCCCAGCCTAATTAGAGACATGACCCCCGAGGCTCCTCAGGCCTGGCATCTCCCTCAGGCTGCTGTAAGGGTGAGGGAGCCCCCCAGTGTCCCTAGAATGTGACCCAAAATGGTCCCCACACCAGGCATCTACCTCAGGCTACTCTGAGGAGAACAGAACCCTGGGCGTCCCTAGAGACATGACCCAAGAGGGTGCCCGCACCAGGCGTCTCCCTCAGGCCACTCTGAGTTGAAGGGAGCCCCAGGCACCCCTAGAGATGTGGCCCACAAGGGTCCCCACACCAAGTGTCTCTCTCAGACTGCTGAGGAGAAGGGAACCCCGGGCATCCCTAGAGACATGACTCACGAAAGTCCCTAAGCCAGGAATCCACACGCTGAGGCTGCTCTGAGAAGGGAGCTCCGTGAGCCCCTGGAGGCATGACCCACGAGAGTCCACAACCTGGGTGTCTCTCTCAATCTGCTCTGAGAAGGGGGCTCTTCCACTCCCTGTGGAGTGACCCAACACTCCCAACACTGGGGCTCTCCCGGGTTGGTCCTGAGAGGGAAGTCAGCTCCTCATTCTCAAGGAGGCAGCATTAAAGATGGCGGCAAGGCCCTGCCCCTTATTGACCACGCCCCTTTGGCCATGCGCTGTGCAGGAGCTCCTCCAAGCTCAGAGGCGGGGCCTCTCCTGGCTCCCTGGTGAATGTCAGCACCTTCTTCCACCCTCAGCAGTTAATGAATAAAATATGTTCCCACTGCTCTAACTAGGTCTGGCTGTGGCACCTGAGGAGTGAAATCACAGAAGAGGAGAAATGGAGTCCAGGAGACCCCCTCCCTGCACTCCACCAGGCCAAGTGCTGCAGCAGCCTGAGACAGGCAGGCAGAGGCACAGAGGGAGGCAGCTACAGGGAGTCTAGACCCTCAGCCCAAGGGCAGAGGCCAAAAACAGACCACCTCAGAGGCTTCTGGGATGTGTAGTCTTGGAGACAGAGTGACTTAGCCAGGGTCTGCTCCAATTCAGAATCAGGGGTTTTAAGAAAATCTGTTAATTCCCAGCCCAGGGTGACCACTGTAGGAGGGTAGAAGAACCTGAGCTCAGACCAAATTACCAGTAGCCTATGACAGCATTCTAGATCATTCAGTCTGTCCTGCCTGTCCAGCTCTCACCATGGATGCCTCTGGGAGCTTCAGGCTACACAGATTCAGGGTTCTCAGGGTTTCTGGACAGTGTAGTCTGGTGCTCTGCTCACACAGTCTTTGCCCTTCAGGACCATGGAAGCTGTGTGCCATGTGCTGGCCCAGACACCCTGGAGAACCCTGGCAGTGGACTCTGGTGTTCTACCCATGCAGCCCTCACCCCAGAAGCCTAGGGGTTGCAAGTAGCACATTCACCCTCATACCATCAGGATTCTGGGTAGTGCAGTCTTGTATTCCACATTGCAGGCCAGCTGCAGAGGTCTCTGTGAGCTGCAGGCTACTCAGGCACCCCTAGTGATTCTGAACAGTGTAGCCTGTCATTGTGCCCACTCAGCCCTCACTTCAGAGGTCTATGGGGGCTTCAAGTAGCACATTCAACCTCATACCCCCACCCAGGATTCTGGGTAGTGTAATCCAGTCTTCTACAATGCAGCCCCCACTGCAGAGGTCTCTAGAAATTGCAGGCTACACAGTCACTCAGGCATACCTAGGGATTCTAGACAGTGTATTCTGGTGTTCTGTCCATGCAGCATCACTACAGTGGATTCTGGGAGCTGCAAGCCCCCAAGGATCATGGGTATTATAGCCTGGGGCTATGTTCAACTGTACAGTGACTACCTAGAGCTCGGGGCCTCCAGGAATTCTGAGTATTGTAATCAGTTCTACTCAGTCAGCTCTGACCGCAGAGGTCACTGAGAGCTGTGGGCCATGATTATTCTGGGTAGTGCAATCCATCCTACCTAAGTGGACTTCACCCCCATCATGGCTCTGGGATCTTTGTAGCACAAGCCTACCTAGACACCCCTGAGGAGTCTGTGTAGTGCAATACAAAGTTTGCCCCGGCGGTACTCAAAAGGAAGGTGTCTGGGAGTTGCAGGCCCCCAGGGATCCTGGGTAGTATAGTATTGCCCTCTACCTCCATAGCCCTCACTGTGGAAGCCTCTGAGAGTTCCAGGCCACATGGACATGGGGCACCTCCAAGAATTCTAGGTAGTATAGTTCAGCTCCCTACCCTGAAGCCCTCACTATTGCAGATCCTGGGAACTGCAATTCCCCCTGAGGACTCTGGATAAGGTAGTCCAGTGTTTTCCCTACATGCCCCTACTGCAAGGGCCATGAGAACTGAAGGCCACATGCTTGTCTTGGGACTGAAGACCTCACTGTGGAAGCCTCCTGGAATTGCAGGCAGCACACTCACCAGTGTGTCCCCAGGAATTGTAGGTATTATAGTCTGACCTGCATAATGCAGAGTTCTCACTTGGGAGGCCTCAGGGAGTTGCAGGCTGCATACTAATGGGCAACACACCCCACCAAGGATTCTGGATACTGTAGTTAAGCTCTCAGTCCAACAGTCCTCACAATGGAGGATCCTGAGAGCTACTGGCACCGAGATTTGTGGGTAATTTAGTCCTGTGTTTTTCCTACTCACTGCAGAAAATTCTGAAACTAAAGTTCCCCCTTAGGATTGTGGGTAATGCAGTTCAACAGTTTGCCCCTCACCACAGAGGATTCTGGAAGCTGCAGTCCTGAGGGTTCTAATAATGCAGTCTAGCGTTTGGCCTGCACAGTCCTGCTGAGGATCACAGGGGCTGAAGACCCCATGCTTTCCCTGGGACCCTGGAGATTCAAGGATGTGAGCTCTACCAACAAAACCATCACCACCAAATCCTGTGGGACTTACAGGGTTACAGGGTATGTAGGCATCCCCAGATATTCTGAGCATTGAAGTCTGGTATTCTGCCCTTACAATTCTCACCCCCAGAGGCTCCTGGGTAGAGCAGGCACCCAAAAGTAATTGGCAGCATAGTTTGATTTTTTGTCAGTACAGCCCTCTCTGCAGAGGTCTCTGCAAGCTGCAGGTCCCCAAGAATTATGGGTAGCACAGTCTGTCATTTGACCCATGCTGCCCTCCCTGCAGAAGGCTCTGGTAACTGCAATGAGGATTCTACAGTTACCCAGGATTCTGGGTAGTGCAATCCATCATAATCTTTGCATCTCTCACCCTAGAGGCTCCTGAGAGCTTCTTGCTGCATTTTTCATGAGCCCTTACCCTCAGGCCCCAGTGAGATTCCAGGCACTGGGCCCTCCCTGCACCATCTTGAGGGGGCATTTGTGTCCTCAGACACTCAAGCCACACAAAATACATTGACATACCATGATAATGAGCAGCCAAAGCCTCAGTAAGAAATACTGTTGTAAAATAAGTTCTCCAAAAAATATTACCTGAGAAAGTAAAGAACATGGCAGAACTTACTTCTCAGCCCATCAGGCAGTGCCCAGGAAGCTTCTTCCTCATGTTTTCCTCACATGGACCTCAGGCATCCTGAATCCACAGTAGAGCCTCCATGGGTAGGTGCCAAGGAGAAGGAAGCTCTGGTCCTCACCACAGACATATCCACCAGGTATCCCTAGTCCATGGTATCTTTCCAGTGTCTCCCCAGGATTAAAAAAAAGAAAAGAAAAAAAAAAAACCTCTGGTCTACACCTTAGATAGAGCCTCTAGGAGTCCCTAGATGTGGCATCTCTCAGGTGGATCCCCAGGAGAAGGAAGTTTGATTAGGGCACAGAACACAGCCCCCAAAAGCAGTTGATCACAGAAAGCTGTTCTGAGTGCCCCCTGCTGGCCACTGTGGGCAGTGCAGGATGCTGGGTGTTCACTGTTCAGAGCTGCACCCCCTTGTGCTAGGCACAATGAAGCTCTTAAATTCATAGTTCTGACTATTCCAGGTCATGATTTTGGAAATTGAAAAGAAATAGAGCCTACCTCCTATGTCTTGATCAGAATAGATGGAGATAGCAAGCAGCAAAGTACATGGCCCATAGACAAAATTTCATTGACTTCCTATATTTCAGCCATCATGTAGGGGAAATAGTGAAATATATAAACTGGAATAAGAAAAAATTTAAAGCATTAATATTTAAAATAGAGACCCCAAATTTGAAGTATTTACATGTAAGTATTAAAGTACAATCATACTTCAGAAATTCTTGAAATGTTTATAAAGAAATCAAATGAAATATAAATAAATGCAGAGATAGTCTTTGTTCAGGTCTCAATATAATTAAGATGAAACTACCTCAAACCTGATCTGAAGATTCAGTGCATTCCAGAAATTCCCAACATGCTCTTTTTAAACCTAGACTAGACATCACTGACTTCAAAAGGACACACACTTCAAGAAGCCACACATATGGATGCCAGAACCTATC
Organism: Marmota flaviventris; assembly: GCF_047511675.1. Taxonomy (NCBI): domain Eukaryota; kingdom Metazoa; phylum Chordata; class Mammalia; order Rodentia; family Sciuridae; genus Marmota; species Marmota flaviventris. The sequence goes on along the minus strand of NC_092504.1, from coordinate 145,393,331 downwards.
AAACTACTCTCTAGATTTTCATTTAAAATGGAAAACTGTAAAACTCTAGAAGATGTGCATGACCACATGTTTCATGATGAGGTTCTAAATACAACCCACCCCCAAAATCCATGAAAGCTATGGATGTGGCTCAGTAGTTAAGCACCCTGGGTTCAATCCCTGCTATCAAACAAACAAACAATAACAACAAGAAATCCATGAAAGAAAAACCTGATAATGTGGACTGTATTAAATTCCTCTGTAAAAAAAAATCATATTAAGGAAATGAAAAGACAAGTCAAACACTGGGGGAATCTTTGGAAAGTATATGTCTAAAACAAACTTGTGTAAAAAATATAGTAAGACACTCAACAATAAGACAACATAATGGGTAAAGATATGAACAGACAACTCACAAGAAAGATACAAGATGGTAAAGAAGCATAGAAATGATTCTTAGTATCACTTGTCATGAGGAAAGCACAAACTAAGACCCCAAGTGCACTGCACACCTACCGAGCTGCTAAGGTCTTTAGTAAGTGTAGTATCAACCATGAGGATGATGAACAGCCACAGGCACTCTTGTGCATTGCTGGAAGAGCACACAACAGTTCAACACTATCAAAAAACTGGGCATTTTCCCCAAAGTCAGACATGGTTTCACCACATGGTCCTAAAAATATAGAAAACTGCCTCAAAAATGTATATCTAGATAACAGCACACCATTACATATAGTAGTTCTATTCACAATGCCCCAATACTTTAAGCAATCAGGATGTGCTTCAATGGGTAATAAAATAGCATAACTGCTATGAATGCATGCCATGGAGGCCCTGGTGTCTCTGAGCTCCCCCAGATCTCTACTCTGGACTGCCTTTACCTTTTCACACCTCACAGAGGGAAAAGTGAATTCTGAATAGAAACACCTGTAAATGCAGCTGATAAACTCAGGCTCAGTATGCAGTTGCTGCCTATGGAAAGAGATTAAAAAGTTCTGGATGTGGGTGGTAAACTCAGAAAAATGCAAGCACAACAATCCAAGCCTGCATCTTTGTTCATAGGAGCTTCCTGGGGAACAACAGACAAACATGGAGGCAACTCCAGGATCCCCACAGAACCACATCTAGGGGAGAACCTGGAGGTGGCTGTCATTAGGGCCCCTATGACTCACCTCTGATTAGCTTAGAGGACATTATGCTACAGCTTCATACCTTCATACTGTCCCAACTTTTAATTTCATCTCTTTCCCAGGTTGCAAATGCATCCTGAGCTTGGATTCTGTTGATTGATTAGCTTGTTTAATGTTGCAAAGAGAGCTATTCCACTACCTAGTCCTGATGCACAACCTCTGAAATTCACTGTTCTGGTTATTCAACATACATTTGCATATTTTAGCTAAAATAGAGCCCATCATCCCATGTTTTGATCTAAAAGGATGGTTTAGCAGTTATTGAGGTTTGCACACTCTGCCATCTGAGCAACTTTCTCTGTGTCCAGAGGCTGCAGAGGTGTTATCTGTTGTTCCAATTAACTTTTCCCTTCATTTTCATTGAGCCATAGTGGCCCTGAGGTTAGCAACTGTAGCTCCAACCCACCGAAATCCTGCAGGTCTCCTCTGGGTGAGCAGAGTGTCCCTGCCTCCCGGGGACTGGTGGCATCTCTGTGGGAGTGGAGCAGAACAGGTGAGCGCCTACTCGGGCTGGGGAGCCTGGAGGAAAAAGGGCAGAGCCGTGGTGCGCAGATGCCAGGTCCACAGTTTCCACTGCAGGATAAACCAAGCACCTTTCAGAAACCTACAACCTGGCTTCTGTCCGCAGGTACCTCCTATGGGTGACACAAACAGAGGACCTTTTTGGCAGCAGAGCGTGGAGACCCGGAACCCCTGAAGCCACACCTGGGAAGGGCTAGTGCCCTCCAGGCTCCATAAAGTCAATCCAGGGCGCTGGAATGGGAGAAAGGGCTGCATTCCAGGTTCTGATTTCTGAGTTCTAATTCCGCTGCACCCTGGCCCAAGCCTGAATGGTTTGGCTATGTGACTTAACAACTCTGAGCTGTAGTTTCCACCCTCCGCCAGGCGGTGGCAGTGCTGTCCTGGTTCCCACCAGATGGGCACCGAGGAGCTGGTGCTTTCAGGGTTGGAAAGCACTCTGGGGCTCTAGCACTGCCACCCTCTGTGCATAGATCCTGCTCCCCTCTCCATAGCTCTGTATTCAGCTTGTACTCACGCTTCAAGTCACTGCAGCCATAACGTAATTCCACATAGGTACTTGCCCATACTTCAATGTACCCCACATTGTTTGGAGAACCATGCAGTAAATGCCCTCATTTGCGAGGCTGGGGTTTGGCTCAGTGACTGAACGCTTGCCTCTTATATGTGAGGCCCTGGGTTCAATCCTCAGCACCACATAAAAAGAAAATAAAAATTAAAAATAAAAACTAAATGTCCTCATTTGCTATTTCCCCCTTTCAAGACTTAAACCTTTCTTTCAAGTTTTGGATCTGAGATTTCTCAGTGTCCGATGCAAGTAGGTTTGTTTTTTCCTTCATCTAAGACTGGGCCCTGCAATATGGTGGGTCCAGAAGCTGATAGGCATGATGTGGTGTTTACACATGATATTGAGGCTGGGACAAAGTTATGTCTAGAAATAGTGACTGAGCCTATGTAAGGAGTTTTGAGAACTGTTGAGTAAACACCCAGGCCCTGCCTCTCTGATCTTGAGTCTGAAGTACCCAATTAACAGGTGGAATGGGAGCTACTTCTACATAGCATACATGAAAGCAATTCACAGGAGAAAGGCAGAAAGGAAGACTGCAGAAGGGATCTTACACTTGGCTGGGCTCTGGGCACTGCTCTGACCTGTGGCACTTCCACATGGGGCAATAAGCCCTGCCTCCTTACTGCCAGGAGGTTCCCTGTCCTACAGACACCAGGTTGTCCTCATCTTGGACACAAGAGTTTTCCACCAAGGCCTTCTGGATTTCAGCAGAAGTTCAGTGTCTAAGCCCAATGGATGCTACTGCAAAGAGCAGGCAGCTGCAAAAGGGGGATGTGAAAGGCTGGCCAAGGGGAAGTAAATGCAGGTTTGCCCTTGCACAGAAATGGGCTTTCAGTGAAATGGGCTTTCAGTGGACACACTTTGTGCAATAAAGGGGCTAACTCTGAGATAAACAAGATTGATAAGTATTTAGCCAAACTAACCAAAATGAAAAGAGAGAAGACTTACATAAATAAAATTAGAGATGAAAAAGGGGAAATCACAGACATTACAGAAATTCAGCAGAACATCAGGGACTATATTGAAAACTTATATTCCAATAAATTGGAAAACCTAGAAGAAATAGACACATACAACCTGCTAAAACTGAATCAAGAGGACATAGAAAACCTAAACGGACCAAGAACTAGGAATGATATATAGAAACCATAAAAAATGCCTTCCAAAAAATAAAACCCTGGGACCAGATGGATTCTCAGCTGAATTCTATCAGACCTTTAAAGAAGAACTAAAGCCAATACTCCTCAAATTAATCCATGAAATAGAAAGGAATGGAGCACTTCCAAATTCATTCTATGAAGCTAGTATCACTCTCATATCAAAACCAGATAAGGACACATCAAGTAAAGAACACTGCAGACCAATATCATTGATGAACTTAGACTTTTAAAAAATATACCTAATAAAATATTAGCAAATCATGTTCAACAACATACTAAGAAGATTGTACGTCATGATCAACTTGGTTTTATACCAGAGATGCAAGGATGGTTTAATATACACAGATCAATAAATGTAATTCATCACATAAGTAGATTTAAGGGCAAAAATCATTTAGTCATCTTGATAGATACAGAGAAAGCCTTTGATAAAATTCAGTACCAAATTTGACAAAATAAAAGCAATGAAGAAACTAGGGATAGAAGGAACCTACCTCAATACCCTAAAGGGTATATATGAAAAAACCTAAAGCCAACCCCACAGTAAACAGGAGAAAACTGAAAGCATTTCCTTTAAAATCAATAACAAGACAAAGATGTCCACTCTCACCACTCCTGTTTAATATAATTCTAGGCAGAACAATTAGGCAAGAGAAGGAAATAAAGGGATTAAAAGTAGGAAAGAAAGGAGTCAAATTATCACTGTTGGCAGATGATTTGGTCCTATACTTAGAATATCCAAAAAAACACCACCAAAAGACTATCAGGGCTAATAAGCAAGTTTGTCAAAGTAGCAAGTTACAGAATCAACATAAAAAATCAGTAGCTTTCCTATACATCAATAATTAATCTGCAGAGAAAGTAGTCAAGAAAACTATTCCATTCTCAACAGCCTCAAAGAAAATAAAATACCTAGGAATAAATCTAACCAAGGAGGTGAAAGATCTCTACAATGAAATCTATAGAACATAGAATAAAGAAATTGAAGATGACTCAAGAAGATGTAAATACCTCCCATGTTCATGGACACAAATGTGAGCTTTCAGGGCTGGGGATGTGGCTCAAGCGGTAGCATGCTCGCCTGGCATGCGTGCGGCCCGGGTTCGATCCTCAGCACCACATACAAACAAAGATGTTGTGTCCACCGAAAACTAAAAAATAAATATTAAAAAAAAAATGTGAGCTTTCAAGGCCCCTTTTTTTTTCTAATGTGGCTCACAGGAGTCAGAAAGGAGTGTACTTAGTACTGCCAACTCACCACAAAGCCTATCTTTCAAACATATCTTAAATAATAAACTTGAACAGGCAGGTGACAAAAATCAGGTAAAAGAAGTCATAAAGAGCATGTCCCTTCATGCCCTCTCCAGGTCCCACCTCCCAGCACCTTCAGCAACATGGAAGGTCCTTAACCCCTGTCCTTTTGCTTTTCATTTAATGATTTATTAAATAATTGCTCATGGTGATCACCTGAAACTTCTGTGATTAGCTCATTGGAACTTGTACCCTCCCACAAGTTTAATCAACTTCTGCGATTAGCTCATTGGAACTAATCCTCCCAAATCCTCAATCCTCCCCAAACTTGTGGGAGGGCACAAGTTCCAGTGAGCTAATCACAGAGTTGGTTCCATTGCACCTAGCCATCCAGGGCCACCCAGAAATCATAGATCATGGTTCACCTCCCTGGCTGCAAATAGACACACTGCTTCATAGATTGAAGGATCAGGAGGTTAGTGCCAGGAAACTGGGTCAAAGACTTTTTTTTTTTGGTACCAGAGATTGAACCCAGGGACACTTAACTACTGAGCTCCATCCCCGTACCTTTATTTATTTATTTATTCAACTATTTTATTTTTAGATAAGGTCTTCCTAAGTTGCTTTAGGGTATCAATAAGTTGTTCAGGATGGCTTTGAATTTGTATTCCCCCTGCCTCACCCTCCCCAAGGCACTAGATTAACAGGCATCCAACACTGTGCCTTGTCCAGATTTCTTATTATGACTCACCAACACACATAAAGAAATAAAAGGCATATATACATATACATATATATATATATATATATATATATATATATATATATATATGCTTTTCAACTTGAAAAAAGAATTTAAGTACACACTGCACTAGCAAATATGAAAGGATGCTTAAGGTCTCATTAATTATGGTCATGTAAGTTAAAGTCACAGTAAAATTTCCTCACTCCTGTTAATATAACCATTTTCAAAATAATTTAAAATAGCAAGCATTGGTAAGAATGGAGACAAATGTGTAACCTGTGCATGAAATAACTGCAGTTTCATCAAAAAGTTAAAATTAGAATTATTAGAATTATCATAGTACTCAAGTCTGTTCCTAGGTTTTTACACCAAAGAACTGGAAGAAGATATTCAAAGCAAAATGTGTATGTGTTCTTTCCATCTGTTTAAGTCATGAAAATGAGGGACAGGCTCATAAAGAGTTCCAGGAAGAAAAATGTGGATCTGAGTAAAAAATTATAATAGTTATGGTGTTTCATCCCCCATTAAAAAAATAAACTGTCAGCTCTTTTCACGGAGCACAACAGCCCTGTGATTCTTGCTCTCATAGAACACCAGTTAGGTGGGTCTCCATATACAGCACAGCAATCCTGTATGTTCCTGTCTCTCCACGTGGATATGTGCAACTCTGCAATTGTTCACATTTTAGATATCAAGTTTCTTGGATCTTCCAGTAGATATGATCAACCTTAAGAATCCTTCCATCAGAAAACTCCAGTTTTCTGGATATAGAATTCAACAGTATTGCACATCTATCCATCAATAGAACCCCAATCATCTGTCTGTACAATTGGTGCCCAGAAGCCCTGCATTTCCTGCTATCATTATCCCAGTTGCCTGGCTTTGAATATGGACAGAAGTAGCCCTGGCATTGTGGATCTCCAAATAGATTCCAGCAGCCATGGTAATTCTGAGACCATGAGCATTATAGACCACTAGCAATGGAAATTCTGGACAGTATGATTTCCTGACCACATAGAATCCCATTCTCCTGTTACTGATGTACAGCCCGTCAGTACTGTGTGTCCACCCATCATGGAAACCAAGTTGCCTGGCTTTTCTACAGCAGTCCATCAGTCCTTCACATCCTGCCATCATAAGAACCCATTTCCCTAGCTGTCCACAAAGAGCAGAGCAAGTTTGTAAGTCCTGACATCACAGAACCCCAATTTTCTGTGACTTCCATGTAAATTCAAGAAGCCCTGCAATTTATGCCATCATAGAAACCCAATTGTCTCCCCTTGAACATACACACCAGCAGCCCCAGGAATCCTGTCATTAGAGAAACCCATTTTCTCTGCTCTCCACATTAAAACCAGCAGCCTGGCAATTCCTGCCATCATACAACCAAGTTAACTTGCTCTCCAAGCAGATCCCAGCAGTACTGTGAGGCATACCATAAATTCCCCTTGCTTACACATGGAGTTCAGCAGCTCTGTCAATCCTGCCATCATACAGCCCAGTAACCCAGTGAATTCTGCCATCTTACAACACCAGTTACCTGCCTCTCCATGTGGACACCAGCAGCCCTTGGATTTCTGAGATCATGGAAACACAACTTTCTGTGTCTCCATGAAGAATGCAGCAGCCCTGTGTGTACTGCTGTCAGACACCAGTTCCATGTCTTTCTATCTAGAAGACAGTAGTCCTAGTTGTACAGTCATCAATAGAATCCCAGTTCCCTTACTACCAGAGTCCAGCAGTACAGTAAGTCCTACCATCACAAAACCACACTTCCCTGATGTTTCTCATAAATCTTGGAGCACTTCAAGTCTTATCAACAGAACATCAGCTCCCTTGTTCGCCATATAAAAAAGCAGCAGCTCTGAGAGCCCAGACATCATTGACTCACTATTCCATTGCTTACCACTCAAAACCATCAGTTCTGAACATCCTGCCATCACAGGCTGCAGATCCCTTTGCTACACAATGAGTCCCTCCAGCTAATTACAGCCCTGACCTCTAAGACGAAGGCTCCGGAGCAGCGCAGACCCCTCTGTATTAAGGATGCGACCACCGCCTGCCCGGTCAGAGGGAGCTGTCGCTCTCCACCTGACCTTCACCTTAGGACCCTGGCGCCCAGTCAGAGTTCCGAAGGCGGACATGGACGGCGCGTTCCAGGGCGCCCCTCTCCTCCCGGCCGCCATATCCGCAGGGCCATATAGCAGTGGCAGGAGCCTCGGCGCCCCGCCGCCCCGCGGTCTCCCGCACTGCTCCCATCCCGCCTGCCGCGCCAGCCCTCTCGCTCTCCAACGCCGCCGCAAGACAGGAGCCTGCGCTCACCTGGGTGGAGGCAATGATGACGGACAGCAGACCCACAGTAGCGTCCAGGTGAGCTAATGGTGTGCACGGGAGGACCAGCGGAAGAGAGAAGGAAGCGCGCCCGCACTGGGCTGCCTGCCATTGCGCTTGGGCTCCGTCTAGCCCCCTGAGGGCGGGGTCTCTTTCCAGGTCACGATCTGCGCAGTCGCGCAGCTCCAGCTGGGATTCCAGGGTGAGCGGCCCCAGGCCTCTGTTGCTCACCCAAGTGGACTCCCAGGAAAGCTAAAGCCAAGGCTATCCGGTGTCCTTGCAGCGGGAGGTTCCATAGAAAGGAATGGACTTGAGTGAGTTGGTAGACCATGGAGTCAGCTCCTTTGGGTGGTGCTGCTTGCTGCAAAGGGTGCCCTCCTGTGAGCCCAAGCAGAGACACACTAGAAACCACTCACGGAGCTTAAGCAAAGCCCAACCCATTGACTGTTGAGCATGAGTTAAGGCTCCAATGTAACAGTATCGCATCTCAGTGTCATAGGAACTTAATAACCTGTGTTTGCCAAGTACAAGTCCTTCCTAGTAACTTATTACCATGTGGTATTTTATAGAAATTGACTGTGCTACTATTCTCATTGTTAAAACAGAGAAATGAGTTTTAAAATTATTTAGATGTGAGATAATTATGGAGGTCTGTGTTCTGTGTTAGTAATGATATGATACTTGGTTTCACATATCATCACATAAAGGCCTCCAGAGCAGCCTCCTGTTTTGTTTGGTAATTTTAGCAGGCCCCCTGTCTTGCAGAGTGATGCCAGTGTGGTGAGTTTTCTAACACTCATCCTTGAACCTCTCCATGCCAAAGAGAACTGTGCAGTTACAGCCACACCTTCCACCTGAACATCTTTAGCAACCTCTTCAGCTTCAAGAGCTCAACCCTGAACTATTGCTTTCTTAATTCCTCATTATGACAAATTTTTTACTCTCACCCTCCATGTGAAAATTATGTGGTTTTTCTTTTTTGCCACAAAATGTTACCAGGATTCTACTAAAGTAACTTGAAAATTTAAATCATATCTTTCTCCATTTAAAAACAGGTGGTGAAGGGCTGGGGTTGTGGCTCAGTGGTAGAGTGCTTGCCTAGCACACATGAGGCACTGGGTTCGATCCTCAGCACCACCTAAAAATAAAATAAAGATGTTGTGTCCACCTAAAACTGAAAAAATAATAATAATAAAATGTAAAAAATAAATAAATAAATAAATAAAAACATGCGGTGAGCCAGTGCTGTAGGGCATACATATTATCCCAGCTACTTGGGAAACAGAGGCAGGAGGAGTCCTGGAAAGTTCAAGGCCAACCTGGGCAACCTAGCCATCCTGTAAGGGTCCCGCGAAACGTTGGAGAAAGAGACCACCAAGTGACCACTCATGCAATTGGCAGAAGGGGATTTATTGAACCAGCATGCTGGGGCTCCGTGCCCACTCAAGAAGGGAAAGCAGCCCAGAGCCCCGAGCAGGGGCTGAGCACTGCTTAAGTACACTTTTGGGGGAGGGCGGAGGGCTTTGTATACATCAGAACAAATCATGAGGCGCGGGAAAATTGAACAACAACTCCTAAACATGATTAGTTCATTCATTGGCGGGAACAGGTCAGGCTGGAGTGATAGGTCATTCCTAAGGAGAGTACACATTCAAACTGATTGGTTCAGGCCCTGCAAGGCCTACATGCAACCACACAGACCCCTTCAGTTATTAAACAACCAGACAATCAGGGGAAATGTTTACTGGGTGGTTCTAAGCATTGTCTTAACAGCTACAGAAATTTCAGGTTTTGCAGGTAGCATAGAAACCTAACAATACCTCCTTTACATTTTAACTCAGACCTTGCAGCTTAGAAACTTTTACAACACCCGGTCTTTTACCCTTTAACTTTTACGCTTTAACTTCAATTTCTTTTACCCTTACAATCCCTTGTGTCTCAAAATAACAATAAAATAAAGGGCAAGGAGAGATAGAGATCTTGCCTAGTGACAGAGCACTTGCCAAACATGCAAGAGCCCCTAGGTTCAATCCCTAGTACTGCAAAAATAATAACATAAAAACAACATAGTGGACTGGGGTGGTATCTCTGTGGTAGATCACTTGCTTTGCATGCATGAGGAACTGAGTTTGAATCTCAGTAGCACATAAAAATAAGTAAATAAATAAAGATATTTTGTCCATCTGAAGCCAGATTTAAAGATAGGTAGTGTAGTTAGGTAAATGGAGTAAAATTGAAAATGAAGGCCATGTTGAGAATGGAGTCAGGGAAAAGCAGAACAACTCTTGGAATGCTAATGTCCCCAAGGCCCAGAGCCCATCCCAAAGAAATGTTAATGAAATAGCTCCCAGTGAAAATGGAGTTGCTAATCCAAAAGTCCTTCCTGCCCAGATTACTTCTTTGGCCCACCTGCACCCCACCCTATATTCCATCACTGAAAGATAACAGAACAAAGACAGGAATGGGGGAAAGCTGGAGGAAGACCTTAGCTATAAAAGGGGGAACACATTCACCCTTCCATGGATTCCACCTCTTTGGTCCCCTTCTTCCTCCAGGGAGGGGAGAAGTCTTTTCTGCTGTCCTTTTTAAAGCCTCTATTTTCCACTCTGAACTTGCCTTGGCATGCTTCAACATTGGGGAAGCAAGGACTCTTCACTGGTAAAACAGTGGTAACACATCTACAACTAAAAAATAAAAATAAAAAAACAAAATAGTGACACTTTTCCAATTCATAAAGCCTCTATTGATGTCAGTATAACTTACAGACATTTGAGGACTCAGTGGCCACCATAGGTGGGAGATCAATATGACAACAATAGTTCCAAGGTCATCATCCACACATACACCTTGTATCTCAGACAAACTCAAAACAACCATCAAAAGTGTAATCCAGAAGCCCCTATGGAAAAAGAAGCTCTTTCAGAGGGTCCTTAAATGAAAACTTTTCATGGTATAATACATTATTTGCCTTTTTATTATCATCACTTCATATCTGTATAGCAGAATTTGACCAGAGACTACCAGACTTACATTAACCCAAGAAACTGAATGCAGAAGCAAATTTCAAGAATCTGGTATTTTATCATACTAGAATTTAAAATATTTGCAAAAGAGTAAAACAATACTGCTCTTCTCACTTTTTTGATTATTATTTATAACAATTTTATGTTAACTTGTAATGCATTTATAAGTGTGTGTGTGTGTGTGTGTGTGTGTGTGTGTGTTTGTGTGTTTGTGTGTTGTGGTACTGAGGTGTGAGCCCAGGGATGTGGGCCACTGAGCTACATCCCCAGCCCTCTGTTTTATTTTGAAACCCAGGGTCTGGCTAAGTGTCCCAGGCTCTCCTCAAACTTTTGATCCACTTGCCTCAATTTCCCACATCCCTAGGATTTATGAATGTGTGCCAATGTGCAATTAGTAAATTACTAATTGTGATAAGCAGAATAATGGTCTTTCAAAGATATATACATGTTTCATCTGTGGAAACTTTCAATAAGTTATCTTAAGTGACAAAAGGGATTTTGTAGATATGATTAAGAATTTTTTGCTGGGCTTGGTGGTGCACATCTGTAATCCCATGGAGCTGAGGTTTATCTTGGGAGCTAGACATCAAGAGTTTGCTGCCTGGCATACCTTCATTTTAGCCCTGTGAAACTCATCTTAGACTTCTTACTAAAGAAGCTAGATAATAATTTTTTGTCACTTAAGTCACTATTGATAGACCCAACCTGATCTTTTCTTAAAATTGGGCATCTCCCCACAAAACCATGAAAAGATAATTTCAGCTTTACTATAAATTACTGCAAATTCTGAACCTGCTTGGAATGCCTGCCCGTGCCTTGAACTCACCCATGCCTGGCTCTCTGACCAGAGTGCAGCCCTCTCTGAAACTTAGTGACACCTCATAAATATTGGCCTTCCCTGGCCAGACAACGACCCTCTCTGAGGCTCTAATGGTCCTCATAAATTCTGATGTTGGGGCCAGCAAAAAAAAAAAAAAAATGTAAACTACCATTAGTGTGATGCTTGTCAGAGTTCTGTTATCTGAAGCCAGATTTAAAGCCCTTTTGTGTAACTTTCTGGGCTATAAAGCTGGGCTGTAGGAAAGGGGGGGGGGGGGGCTGTCCCCGCCATTTTGGGAGGGAGAGGCAGCCTGGCCGGTTGAAATAATAAGCTTGCTTTAATTTGATTTTAATTGGACTCGGTGGTCTTTTCTTGCATCCTGGTCTAACACTATCTGTGGCAATGTCCTTGAGCAGCCATAGGGAATTGACACAGTAACTCAAACTTTACTAAATTTTAATTCCCAAAACAATAAAAACTAATTAATGTCATCTTATGATAAAGGCTCTTTGTGATGAATAATGTTTAATAATGAATAAAGATGGGATTGTGCTCTGTTGCCCAGAATTTGTCTCAAATTCAAGACCTCTCAAGTGATCCTCCTGCCTCAGTCTCTGAGACAAAAAATTTAAGAACCACTCCTCTAAATAAATCCTGTGTCATTATGACTTGCCACCTCTCTTTTCACCTTGGTTCTTGCTTCTCTGAGTGCCTAGAATGTCCTTGCCTTAATTAAAACCCGCACCATTGTTTAAGGTCCATCTTACTGTGTACCTCATCATCACTCCAGCCAGAAGGCTCCCTCAGTCCTGTTTTCTGACATTCCATGAGGAGGTAACCATCTCTGCAAATCCTGCTCTCCACAAGTCAAGGTCCCTGGCTCTCTACATAGACCCCAGCTATACTGCCATGATAAAATCCCAGGTTCTGGATGCTCCACAAAAAAGCCAAGATTCCCAGTGAGTACTGCTGTCATAGACTCTAATTTACTAGCTTATCATGTAAAGCCCAGCATCACTGTGAGTCTTACTATCAAGAGAACCCCAGTTCCATTTTTCTAAACATAGAGTTCAGAGGAACTGACTGCCCTGATAATACCTCTGAAGCCAGATTTAAAGATAGGTAGTTAGTGTAGTTACATAAATTGGGTCTAATATGGAGTAAGATAAAGAAAATTGAGGCCATTATCAAAAACTGGAGTCCAAGAAACCAGCATTTGGGGAAATTGAAATGTTAATGTTCCCATGGCCCTCCGGGAACTCATTCTAAGGAACTGTTAATGAAACAGACCCCAGAAAACAGGTAAGTGCTAATCAAACCACCCCAGGCCCTTCCTGCCCAGATAACTCCTCCAGTCATCTATCTCCCACATTTTGGCCTTCCCACCTACATTCTATCACTGCAGGATAAAGGGAAACAAAGGACAGAAATGTGGGAAGACTAAAAGAAGACCTTAGCTATAAAAAAGGGAAGACCTCCCCCATCATGGATTCCCTTTTTCCTCCTGGAGGAAGTCTTTTCTGAAATCCTTTAATAAAGCCTTCCACTTTCCACTCTACACTTGCCTCGGCATGCTTCTCTGGTGTTATACTTCAACGTTCAGGGAAGCAAGGACTTGTCACCAGTAAACAGCTGTAACACTGCCAGTTATCAGTGACAAGTCCTGCTTCCCCACATGTTGAAGTTTTAACATTAGAGAAGCACACCAAAGCAAGCATATGACCAGGGTTTATTTTAAAGGGGGTAACAGCGAGGGAGAAGGGGGCCATAGCTGGTATCCTGGTATCCCAAGATATGAGGTGTTCTGCCCTTTTTATATGTTCTATAATTCCTTTGTTCTTCTGCCTTTTCCCCCTGATCTTTCTCCTTCCTGCCTAGTGACTAGACCCAGGAATGCCCAGTGGGATGGCCAAAAGTTGGAAAACTGGTGGGCTGAAGGGGGAAGGGCAGGGCAGAGTAGCCAAGGACACCTGAACAACCTTATAGCTCCCTATAGGGAGGGGAAATTCTTGGGACAGGTTACCTTGGCAACGGGTTGGAGCAGGGGCAGGTTCTTGATAAGATCCCTCAGGGGACAATATCCAACTGCCCATACTCACTCAAATTGGCCTCCTAGATCTGATCTGACTCCATTTACCTATCTACACTGACTGCCTGTCTAATTCTGGCTTCACTGCTACCAGAGAAACCCACTTACCTGTCTCTCTTGTCGACCCCAGGAGACCAGGAATTCTTCCATAAATAGAACTTCAGCTTCAATGCTTTTCACATAAATATTAGCAGGACAGATAGTCCAACCATCCTAGAATTGCAGTCCCCTGTGGGTTTTTTGTTGTTGCTGTTGTTGTTTTGGTGATGCGGGTTGAACTCAAGGGCACTCGACCACTGAGCCACATCCCCAGCCCTTTTTTTTGTATTTTAAATATCTTTAGTATGTATACATACGTATAAACTAATACAATGACTCCCCTATGAACTTTAATACTAATATGATAGTCAAAAGTACTGAGAGTCCTGTCATCATATAACCCCAGTTTCTTGTGATTTCCATGTAAATTCCACCAGACTAGATTTTTCTGGAAACATTAAAAAAATAGTTCACTTGCTATATCCATGGAGAACAGCAGTCCTGAGAGTCATGTCATCATAGAAACCAAGTTCCCTTGCTCTCCATATACAGACCTGCAGAACTGTGAGTTCTGACATGATAGAACCCCATTTCCATGTCTCCAAGTAAAGCCAAGAAAACATGGGAGGCCAATTTATCAAACCTGTGCTCCCTGGGTTTCCACATATCTCATAGCAGCTCTGGTGTTTATGCTATCATAGAAAACAGTTTCTTTTCTCTACATAAAGATCAGTTGTCCTGCTGTCGTAGAACACCAGTTTTCCATCTCTCATTGTAGAGTCCAGGAGCCCTGTGCATCATGCCATAAACAGAAAACCTGTTTTGTTGTTGTTTTGGTTTTTCATGTACAGCTCAGACACGATGGGAATTCTACTATCAATTTAATTTCATCCCTTTGTTCTCTGCATGGACCACAGTAGCACTTTGAGTACTGTCAACATAAAAATCAAGATCTCTCAATTTTCACCAAGAGGCAAAAAAAAAAAAAAAAAAATGTGAATCCTGTCATAATATAACCCCATTTACCCACAATCCTCACTGGGAGAGTAACAAGTCCACAGGAAAGAAAGCTTCCACAAGTCCCCTAGTGTGTAATACGTGGGACTACATGACCCACAATTCTATAGCACAGGAAGTTCCCAGAATTCTTTGAATGGAGAGGGCAAATCATGGGACTACATTATCCAAAATCCTCAGGGAGGAGGCTCCCAGAATATCCAGCAGTGGGCAGGAAATTTGGACTACATTACCCATAATCCTCGCTTGAGACCCTACTGCTATCAGGGAAAAACCTGGGACATTATCAATAATACTAAAATGGAGGAAGTGGGATACTGGGAACTTCCTCCATTTTAGGATTATGGGTAATGGTGTCCCCCTCCCCCTCCAAAGTGGTTATGTCTAGAACTATAATACCCATAATTATATGGGCTCAAAGCACCCAGGATTCCCCAAAGTGAGCAGTAAATCTGAAATTACATTACTAATAATTCTTAGGGGAAGCGTCTCCCAGGACAGCCATCAGTGAGCAAGCAAATAATGGAACTTTAATTTCCAGAATTCTATGAAGATGCATTTTCCAGGATCTCTTACAGTGAGCAGGCAAAACTTGGGATTACATATCCCATAAAACTAAGGGGTAAGACGGCTTCCAGAATACCCAGCAGTGAGCAAAAAAATGTTGGAACTACACTACCCATAATCCTCAGCAGAGGAAGTTCTCAGGATTTCTGCATGAAGAAAACAAATTATGAGACTACATTACCCACAATTCAAATAGGGAGAAAGCTCCCACAATTCCCCACTAATAGTATAAATGATGTGACTACATTACCCACAATTCTGAGGGGAGGAAGTTCCCAGAATTCCCCAAAGTGAGTGGTATGCTCCTGACTACTTCACCCATCATCCTCAGGGAAGGAGGCACCCAAAATACCAAGTGGTGAGTGGAGAAATACTGGGACTATGTTACCCATAATACTAAAGGGGAGGAAGTTTCCAAGATCCTTTGCACAAAGAGGACAAATCATGGGACTACATTACCCACAATTCTATTGGGTGGAATTCCCAGAGCTGCCCAAAGTAAGTGGTATGTTCTTTACTACTTCACCAACGGTCCTTAAGGAAAAAGGCTCACAGAATACCCAGTGGTGAACAGCAAATGTTGATACTATGTCATTCATGATTCTAAGGAGGGGAAGTTCCCAGAATTCTTTGCTCAGAGAGGCTAAATCATGGGACTACAATACCCACAAGTCCACAGGAAAGGAAGCTTCCACAAGTCCCCACTGTGTAATGCGTGGGACTACATGACCCACAATTCTATGTCTTAGGAAATTCCCAGAATTCTTTACGTGGAGAGGGCAAATCATGGGACTACATTACCCAAAATCCTCAGGGAGGAGGTTCCCAGAATACCCAGCAATGGGCAGGCAATTTGTACTATATTACCCATAATCCTAGGAGGGAGGAATTTCCCAAGATCCTCTGCACAGAGCCAATAAATCATGAAACTACATTACCCACAACTCTAACAGGGGAGGAATCTCCCACAAGTCTCCACAGTTTGAATAAAACATGGGATTATATTACCCGTAATTCCATGTGAATTGGTAGGAGGAATTACCCAGAATTCCTCAACCTGAGCCATACACCTGTTAATACTTCACCCACAATATTTGGGGAGAGCCTCCCACAATACCAAGCTAAGAGCAGGAAATATTGGGACTACATTATCCATAATCCTAAGGGGAAGAAGTTCCCAGGATCACCAGTGTCAGTGGTTAAACGTCGACCTATACTACCCATGGTCTTTAGTGGCGGAAATTCAAGAGTACCTCTTGGTTTTGTGAATCTCACTAACCTTTGCTCTGCGGCTAATTTTTGCCTAGCCCTATCCCTACCCCTAAAATTACTCATAATCCTCAGGGTATAAGGGCAAGCATGTGCATTCAGCTTTCATGGGTCTCCTGGCAGAGGTGTGTGAGTAAGATCAAGGACTACATCACCCATAATTCTTAGGGTGAGGAAGCGCCCAGAATCTCCCAAGGAGAGTCAGAAAAACCCAAACCCTAACTATTATTGTTGTAATGTAGTTCAGCATTTTGCTAGCTCTTCATGGGGGATCCTGGGGCTTCATCTTCCTTAGGATTGTAGGTCATTTAGTCCAGACTTTTTCCCACTCACGGAAGAGGTGGAAATAATTCTCCTAAAAGTTTCTGACCCTGAGGACTGTGGGTAATGTAGTCCAGCATTTTGTCAGTTTGCTTCTGTGAGGTGACCCCCCCCCAATAGATTGTGGGTAATGTAGTCCAGTATTGGTTCTCTCTGCAGAACCAATACTGAACTACATTACCCACAATCGGCCCCATTAGGATTGTAATGAAGTCCCTATATTTTATGGCTCAGAGGGGTTGATTCTGTGCACTTCTACCTCCCCCTCCGTGGATTATAAATAATGTAGTTCAGCATTTTGCCTGCCTGGGGGGTGGAGAAAGGGGGCTCTTGAGAACTTCTGCAACAGAGGGCTGAAGGCACTGTATTGCAACATTGTGCTGGCTCCTGTGGGGGAATCTGGGAGCCTCTGCCACCTCAGGATTGTGAATAATTTAGTCACATGTTTTACCAGCTCACGTGAGGCACGGGAATCCTGTGATTTCTGTCCCCCAGGATTGTGGGTAATGTAGTCCCACCTTACAGCTCATGGTAAAGGAATTCCTATGAACCTCCCATTCCCACCTCCACCCCAAGCATTGTGGGTAATGCAGTCTAGTGTTTTGCTGGTTCTCTGTGGGGGATCCTGAGAGCTTCTTCCCCCTTAGGACTGTGGGTAATGTAGTCCCACACTTTGCTAGCTCACAGTGGGGAGCACTCCTGTAAGCTGCTACTGCCCCCTGGGAATTGTGGGTAATGTAGTCCAGTGTTTTTCCCACATACACCTCTGTCAGATCAAGCACAGTTATCACCACAGTGGCTTCTGGGAATTATCAGACAAATCACTTAACTGTGTGCAGACTTACCCAGAATAAATATAAACAATGAAGCAGCATTAGCCTTTGCCCTCAGGCACTAGTGAGTCTCCCTGTGCTGGGAATCCCAGGCCTCCCCTGCACTACCCTGAGTTTGTGCCTCAATTTCTCCTTTTAGTGTGCTGGGTTTTCTCCCCATAAAATATACTATGACCGTGAGCATTCAAAGCCTCACAAGGAATACTTTCATAAAATTAAGTCCCACCAAAATATTACCTACAAAAGTAAAAACAAGGCAGAGCTTCTTTCTCAGCACCTGGGTTAGTGGACAAGAGGCTTTTCCTCATTCGTCCCCCACCTTGTCCTCTGATAGACTTCAGTTATCCCAAAATCACTGTGCCATCCATATGTAGATTCCTAGGGGAAGAAATCTCATGGTACACACGGTCCCTAGGTGTCCCCAGCCAAGGCATCTCCCTGTGAGGGTATCAAGGAAGCTCTGTCACAACAGTCATTGCTCCAAGGTGCCTTTAGCCTGCACCCATGGTCCCTTCCTGGGTGGGTTCCCAGTTTTGGGTTAGAGTTACCTCACTGTGGACATGGGTACCAGGTGTCCTCAGCTACAGCATTTCCCTGTGTGGGTCCCAAGGAGAAGGAAGCTTTTGTCCCACACTCATAGCCCCAAGGTGTCCACAGCAATGGTCTCCCCTGGTGGACCACAAGGGTGAGGGTTACAGCAGGTCTTGAAGGTTTGGGTTACCTCACTGTGGACATAGACCCCAGGTACCCCCAGCCATGGAATTTCCCCAGGTGAGTCCTGAGAAGAAAGTTTGCTGTGGGAATAGGACATCCATCCCGGGCAGTCATATGATTCAAGGGGATTAGAAAAAGTCACTCTGAGAACCCTCTTCTGGCCATTGTGGGCAGTTGAGGATAATCAGTGCTCACTGTTCAGCATTGGCCCTGCACCCCCTTGTGGCAGTCCTGGTGAAGCTCTGAAATTCATGGTTTTGATTTTATGAGGCCATAATTTTGGAAATTAAACAGCAATAGAATCCACCACACCATGTTCATAAAGGATAAAGATAGAAAAAAAGCAAAATACATAGTCAATAAGAAAAAATCAATTGATTTCTTATATATCAGCAAAACTATATAGGAAAAATTGGAATTTAAAAACTAGAATAAGAAAAAATTGAACTATTCCATTCACAATAGCACCCCCAAAATTGAAAAGTTATATATTTTAAATTACAACTATACTTTTAGAAAATCTTGAAACAATTGAAAGAAATCAAACAAAATATAAATAGAGATATTCGTTGATCAGGTCTCTACATAGTAAAGATGAAATTCTCTCACAGTTGATTTGCAGATTCAGCACAATCACACTCAAATTTCCAGAAACTTTTTTCTGAACCTAGAATAGATGTCACAGACTACAGAAGGACAAAGAACTCGCACATCTGTGTCACAACACCTGAAGTAGTGAGGAAATGTGATGCTGTGAAGGGATACACAGGTAGATATAAATAGAGACGAGTGGAGAGCCCAAAACTCACACATGCCTACAGGCAGCTGATTTTGTCAAAGGAAAAAGACCTTCATGAAGAAAACAGCATCTACTGCACAGATGGTGTTGGAGTGTTTGGAAACCCTATGGGAGAAATGGACAGGGAAAACCTTTATAAGGTTCACAAAACTCACTCTAAATAGTCCATGGCTTACATCAAAAATGTGAAACTATACTAATTATAGTAGAAACTACTATGACCATGTTTCATATTGAGTTTATTTTTATTTTTATTTATTTTTTAAAATTTTTTTATTGTTGATTGTTCAAAACATTACAAATTTCTTGATATATCATATTTCACACTTTGATTCAAGTGGGTTATGAACTCCCATTTTTACCCCATATACAGATTGCAGAATTACATCAGTTACACATCTATTGATTTACATATTGCCATACTAGTGTCTGTTGTGTTCTGCTGCCTTTCCTATCCTCATATTGAGTTTTTATTTTAAAAAATACAGCTGCAAATCCATGAAAGAAACAATTGATAATATAGACTTAATTTAAATTTAAATTGTTGCTGTGCATGGTGGTGCATGCCTGTAGTCCCAGCTATTAGGTAGCCTGAGGTGACTTAGCAAGACCCTGTCTCAAAGTAAAACAGTTAAGAAGAGCTGGGAATATAGCTCAGTGGTAGAACACCCCTGTGTTTTATGCTCAGTACAAATTTTTTTTTTTAAATTCTCTCTCTCTTTATTTATTTATTTTAGTTTTTTTCGGCAGACACAACATCTTTGTTTGTATGTGGTGCTGAGGATCGAACCTGGGCCGCACACATGCCAGGCGGACGTGCTACCGCTTGAGCCACATCCCCAGCCCCTCAGTACCAATTTTTTTAAAAAATATTTTTATTAGTTATTGATGGACCTTTATTTATTTAATTGCTTATATGTGGTACTGAGAATCGAACCCAGTGCCTCATGCATGCTAGGCAAGTGCTCTACCACTGACCCACAGCTCCAGCTCCCCTCCCCAATTTTTTTAAATAAAAACATCTACTCTGAAAAATTCATATTAAAGGAACAAAAAAATTAACCCAGAGACTGGTGAAAATATTTGGAAAATACATGAAGTCCATCTAAAGTGGACTTGTATCCTAAATATGGTAAGAAACAATTGAATTAAAACGGGTTAATATCTGAACTGACAACTCAACAAAGAAGATATGAAAATGGCAAAGAAGTAAGAAATGCTGCTCAGTTACACCTGACATGAGGGGAAACGACCCACAATGCTGTATGGAACTTCAATTGCATTCAATGGCTCCAAACTTTTTCATTTGGAAGATGTAGAACCAGAACTCTCATACATTGCTGGTGGAATGCATAATAGTTCATCATTTTTAAAAGTTTTAAGTTTTTTTTTCCAGAGCAATACATAAGCATACCATATGATCCAATAAAAACTTAAGAATTTAGACAATTGCTTAGAAAGTATGTCTTGAAAATATGTATATACAACATGCATTTATACATCGAAATTCTATTCAGAATGGCCAAAGAGATTCAGTGTTCTCTTTATTCCACAACATAAGTTTGCACATTGAAGCTGAATTGAACCCATTATCCCATGCCTGAATCTAAAAACATGGCACTATGGCTTGAATGTTTGCATTCCACATGTGTTTAAAATTTCATGTGTTAGAAACTCAATCTCCAAAATCCCAGAATCCAGAAAGCCCACCAATCTCTCATGCCCCCCTAGCCATCCACAGTTTGGAACAGCCGAGGTGTCCCTTTTAATCTCAGCAGGAAGCGTGTCTCAGGAAGGCACAGAAAAGGATGCTCCACCTGGTCATGGTATCTCACCTGTGTCCACTGGGCCCAGCCAGCCTTTTAAGGTAGTGAGGGTAGAATAAGCTGGGGGCTACAACCCTCTTCTCAAACCCAATGAATTACAATTTAATCAAAATCCATCCTTGTCAACCCTCCCTGGGCCTTCTTCAGTCAGGTTTCCTTCTCAGTACTCAAAGGAGATGCCCCATGGACATAAGCATTTCAGAATGCAGCCCACACCCCATTCAGAAGGCTAATGGGGTGCAGGAATGTGATCTTGTGCACAGGTGGTGAGAAGAAGGAACACTCTCCTCTCTAGGGAAGACTTCACTGCACAGAGGACACAGGGAGCTCAATTCTGACCTGTGGCTGCTGCTCAATTTCTGAATATTTCT
Source organism: Marmota flaviventris (assembly GCF_047511675.1). Classification (NCBI taxonomy): domain Eukaryota; kingdom Metazoa; phylum Chordata; class Mammalia; order Rodentia; family Sciuridae; genus Marmota; species Marmota flaviventris. The sequence continues at coordinate 145,371,900 of NC_092504.1, read as the reverse complement.
CAAATGCTCCCTCTAACACAAGGAGCTGCCAAACACACTACTGAAGGGTGGCAGTGTTTTTGTCTCCACAGAAACCTTAAGAAATTTCTGGGGACCTCTGTTTTATACTCAAAATGAAGCTCTACAACTGTTTTTGAAAAACTGAGAATCTTTACCTGCTCTTCATGGGGGGCTGACCTGGCTCCCCATACATATTTCTGCCCAGATGCCACTGAAAGTTCAAGTAGCCTCTTGCCTTCCAAGAAGGCATCACAGGAGGCCCAGATTTAGGCCAATGTGCCCAGAAAGCCAACAAAGCATTATATGCAGAGGCACCTCTCCCAAGGTCTGTCTTCCCATGGCACCTCCTGGCCCTGTGCAGGCCATACTCTGGACTCTGGAGGGCACAATGCCCTACAACAAGCCCACTCCAGCTCTCAGTCCACTAACATCCAGCTGTGAGTTGTCTCTGATCTTTGTTAACCTAATCTATTCATATCAACAACACTGGCTGAGCCTTCCTCAGCCTTGAGCTCTAAATCAGGCAGGAAGAGGGAAACATGTGGTGCTCATAGGAAGGCCTCACCTTGTTGGAGAGCAGGAGTTGGCTCAGCTCTATGGCAGACAATGGGGCCTGGGGTGGCAGATGGTGCTGGCAGCTGCTCTGGGGCCCTGGGAGAAGAACAGTGTTGAGATGGGCCCTGCCTCAGGGGTGCTATGTGACAAGATATTGCAGTCCTCCTTATTACACATCAGGATGGGCTCTGTCTCCCTAACAAGATCACCCCACCAATGTGTTTCCACATTAGGAGTCATCCTAGGTGCTCAATGTGAATCCTTAATACTCTCTTCTGTCAGTGCTCAACCCGGTAAAGGGTGTCTGTTAAGAGGGCAATGTGACACACCCTGAGTAGAGTTGCTCCACGAGTCATAGGGCAACAGAAAATAGGGTGTCAGAGCAAGTTTATGGAGATGGATCCAGTGTGCGCATGTGAAGGAGGAGATGGTGAAGGATAGGCCTGAGTTCTGAAGGAGATGGGAGGCCATTAGGACAAAGTTAAGGAGCAGGAGGAGGGAGAGCAGAGAATGGGCAAACATAGTCACCCAGGACAACAGTATTCCTACACATGTCAACACATGCCTCCATGTTGGTGGTCAGTTGTGCACCAGGGAAAGTGAAAGTGAGTTTGCAGAGCACACATGCACAGGAATGTTCACAGAAGCCTATTTTGTAATGTTCTGTTATGGGCCAGGCTATATGGGCAATGATCAACAGACTCCATTTTATCCTCAGACTCCATATCCTGTAAGAAATACTTCTCCCTTGGGAAAACCCTGCCTCTGTACTCACTAATATTTACCTAGCGTAGCATACTTTTCAACACAAAATGTCAATTCTTATACAAAGTAAAACTGTTCTCTTTTGGTACCATTTTTCTTGGGCAATGTACTCTGACAGAGATTGTCTAGTAACCGTTAGTAATTATTCTCTAACTTGTACTCAACTGGGGTCATTTTGACCCACTTCCCTTTTGCTTGCTTGCTGCTATGGTAACATGGAACATCCATTGCATTGTCTCATTAACGGCTCAATTCAGCTTCTGTACCCTGCTTGCTTGCAGCTACATCAACCCGGATGTGGTTTTTGCCTTTAAATACGCTAAAATATTGAAGTTTAAGGCTGTTTTCTGCAGAGACAACTTGGTCCTGTAGGAAGCAGTCCAAGCCATTCAGAATAAAGACTCCTCAATTTGGACAAAACTGGGACTTGGTGTGTTTTCTGAGTGACCTGTCTCACAACATAACCACCAACATGAAAATGTCATCCACAGAAGAACAAGTAAGCAACTGTCATCCACCCACAGGGACACAGGTGGCTCTGAGGCATCTGTCCCACACTGGCAACAGCAAGTTCATCTGTGTTCTAATAATTGTATCATTTCAGCAAGCAGAGCATGTGATGTGGGGGCTACTACCCTTTCCTCATATTCCCTAATTCTGCCCTCACTGAGCACCTGCCTTGGGTCCCCAGATCTTCAGCTCTATCCCAGGGACCTAGTCCTGGTGGCCACTAATGGAGATTGGACAAGTGATGGAGGTGATCCTCTCTCCACTGGAGAACCTCAGACCAACCCATCACATTTCTCCATTCCATCCCCTCTCTCTGCAACCCCCAACCTGTATTCCCAGTCTGGAGGCCTTGGTCATAATTTCTCCACAGAGGACCCCAGACCATTTCACAACAATGTCCACCCTGTCTCTGTGGTCTCCTACTTGTTTTCCCATCTTTGAAGTCTTGGTCTATCTCTCCAAAGGGGACCCCAGATGACACCTTCATACTTTCCACCCCATCTCTGCAGTTCCCCAGAGACCTTGGTCATCTCTGCTCCATCTTTAATAGTACATAGCTTTGATGTCATCAAGAGCAGTTTCTTACCTAGGCTGTTCAAGACCCTCCCCAGCCTGTTCTTTTAGTTGAAGGCAAAACTGCTGTTTTTGAAAGATGTAGGCAGGAACTATTAGAGTTTTCAGAAATCCCTGAGGAAGCTTTATCTGCATATTCTGAGATGGCAAGTCTATAAATCAGGCAGTATCCAACCTCATGTCCTGCAGAAATGCTTATCTAGGCCGAAGGCTCTTGGGGCCTACTCTGGGGACTGTAAATCAGGAGTCTATGGTGGGAGCACTGTCACCAGGAAGCTGCCCACCTCTGCCAGCTCATCACTTGGGCCTGGACCCTTCTCCAGGAACACTCAGGTGATGGATTCTGCATGGATGGGTAAATCCTGTAAGGAAAGAAATTCCACAACCCCCTGGAGGGAGGAGGGAGCATAGTCCACATGCAGTATAACACAACCTCAAGTAGGGAGGCAACGTGGCATCCAGCCCAGCTATCCCAGGCCACCTGAGCCAAGTTCATCACTGCTGTGCCCCAGCCTCCCTCTCTAAACCCTGGACTCCAACTAAGGAAGGAGGGGAACTGAGCAGGAGAGATGGCCCCACTGCCTGAGGGGATGACAGCACCTGGCAGCCAGTGGCCTTGAAATTGTGTTTGTCCTAGGAGATCTGTGTTGGAAATGCTATATGCCTGGGTATTATGGTTCTGTAGATTATGACTTGGGGTCATCTGGCATTAATGGTTGTGGTTGAGTGGGACAGGTTTTGTTGGTCCTAATGGCTCAGCAATGGGCGAGTTTTAGGACAATGACCAGATCTGAGGGCAACAGCAGACACCCTTGTTTTGATCCTGCAGAAAAGAGGCTTTATCTCATTTACCCAAATCTCCAGTGAGAAAGAGGGTCATTGATCAGTTGTCCCCTGTGCAGACATTGGCTGAGGTGCATCACCCCTACTTACCACATTGTAAGAGCCTCCAGGACCCTACTTCTCATCAGGTCAGTGACCTCCCTTCTGTCACCCTGGCTCTTGACCACTTGAACTGAGCTTGCCTGTGGTTCACCCTGACCCTGATTATCAGCACTTCACTCTCTTCATACCTCAATGTCACCCTCAATCTCTCCTAGAAGCACAGTGGGCACCTGCCCCCAGGTTCCCTCAGTCCTTTTTCACCCTTCACTCTCCTTATACCCCAGTGCTAAGGAGCACCCAATGCACCAAGGATTCTCCACAATAAGCAGACCCATCATAGATTACCTTAACCACAATATAGAGTGGCAGATGCTGCCAGGATCCCATGTAGAAATCAGCAAAGGGCAAATATTAACCCAACCCCTAGCCCTTGCCCTAATCCTAGCCCTAACCCTAACTGCTCAGAATCCTTGGTACCAGGGCAAGCATGAGGCATTCATCTTTATGTGACTACTAGCAGAGGTATGTGGGCAAAACTCAGAATTATATCATCCATGATGCCCAGGGGCAGAAGTTATCAGAGCCCTCCTCTCATAGTGAGTGGGCTAAACACAGGACTACATTACACACAATTCTAATTGGAAGAAACCACCAGAATCCCTAGAAGATAATCGGCAAAATGCTAAACATTGTATTTAATCCCAGTGGCTTGGAAGGCTGAGATTGAAGGATTACAAGTTCAAAGCTGGCCTTAGCAATTTAGCGAGGCCCTAAGCAACTTAACAAGACTCTGTCTCAAAATAAAAAATGAAAAGTTTGGAGATGTGGCTCAGTGCTTAAGCACCCCTAGGTTCAATCCCTAGTACCAAAACAACAACTAAACCTACAATAGCCCTCATCCTGACCCTAACAATACTCAGAATCCTCAGGGTACCAGGGTATATGGCTTTCAGTTTCCATGGGATTCCTGACAGAGGTGAGAGGGCAAAATTCACAATAACATTATCCATAATTGTTGCATTTGTCATGACTAAAACACTTAGGGTCACTCCGGGTAAACTGAACTGGGCTACATGAAATAATCACACAAGAGACAGAGATACCTTTTTCTTTGGGTTCTGTGAAGGCTCCTCTGACCTAGGGGTTTGTGGAAAGAGAGAGAGAGCATGTGCTGAACCCTTTTATTGGGGAGAAGCCATTCAAATTAGGAGAAGGGGTCAGGTTTCAGGGAGTTGAGTCTAGTTTCATGATCTGCTGTCAGCAGGTTGACTGACAGCTAAGAAGGCCATGCTCAAAGGCAGAGCAAGAGAAGGGGACACACATAGGGAGTTTCCATGGAATATTCTATCCCAAACAGGGCAAAGGGGTAGTGTTACAAAAGAATAGGTAAGTGTAGCTCAACCTCAGGGGTATGCCTACTCAGAAGACTGGCCTTGCTATTGGAGCGGGGGAAAAGACCAAGTCATGAGTCATGGCACTACCACACCAGACTGGAAGGCATGGTAGCTCAATGTGGCTCTCCACATATTCCCCCTTTCTTAATATTTAAAGACAATTGGGGAATTATATCTTTGAGTCGCTGGATTCTTGGTCCAAGGTCATCATGTTCTACTATTGAAACACAAAAGGAATTGGTAGAAAACATATTATCTCAATAACACACCATGTGGAATGTTTCAACATATTTAGGATTAAAGTCACTTAATTCACTTTGGAAGATCCAGGTTATTATTATTATTTTGCCAAACACTCATCAGAAGTTTCTTAATCTTTTCCCACTTTTATTGAGAAGCATTCTGTTTGGCCATAGTAACATAGACATTTTTATTTGACATGGCATTTAGGCCTTTCCACAAAGTGTAGAGCAGAGAGCTCATTCACAATATTTATTACATTGGCTTCTTAGAGCATTTTAACTTAGTTTCAATTCTTCCATCAGCACTTATCTGACTATGAAGGATCTTGGAAGTAATTTAAGTCAAATATTAAGAAAATCCATATATTATAAGTTTTAAGATATGGCTGCAAGGAATATTGAAGAAGCAAGGAATAATATTTAAAGTAGTCACTTTGGGGATTGTGAGATCAAGAGCTTGCCTAGGTCTGGTTAATTGGCATGCACCTGTTTCAAAGACTGAACATTTACTTCAGCATATAATAGATCTGAAATATTAGCTGGCAATAACTAGTGATATAAGTTGTATTTTTCATCCTTCCTCTTAATTCTCACATTTAAGAAGTTTATTAGGTCTGTCAGTAATATAAATATTCTGAAGATAAGAGTCAAACATCAAAACATCTTTTTGTATGCCATCTCACCAAGAGTTTAAAGTTTCTAGGAGTTATAGCATCCTCATGCAATTGTTCTTGTCCATTCTAGGAGACCAGCCTAAAATATATCCATTATTTCTAGATATCTTGTGTTATACTGACAAGATATGCACAATCCATCCACTTAGAAAAGGTACGTACCAGCTTCTATTGCAGAAATATTAAGGCAATAATACATTGGTGGATATTCTATGTAAATAACTGGCCTGAATAGGAAAAATCTATTTTAATATTTTTTCTGACAATTGTCTAGATAAGTAAATATAGTTTTAATCTTAGGGACCAGCATGATTGGCTGGTTTAGGTTTCTTATATGCTGTCTTTTTCTCAAAAGATACTTCCAGACAGCCTGTTACCATAGGATCAACATATAGGTATAGCTGGCCACTACAGTCAGTACAATTAATCTAGTTTCATTGGTGGACTTTCCAGTCCACACAGCAATGTACATTAAAAATGGACCTGAGAAATGGGTCCATATAAGTCTCTTCATAATTTTTACTGACCTCACAAGCTCATGAATCTACATGGCTATAAACTCTGTAGCTGAAAATTTACCTTCCTGTGCTAGGTTTCTCAGTCATTATCATGATGACAGGTTTAAACTTCATCTTTTGAAATCTGATTAATTTACTGAATTATGTTCAGTAACAGTAAGACTCTCAGTATCACAATTTAAGAAAATTTTGAAATATTTGTAAGATGTAGTGTGTGCCTGTGGAGTCCCCCTTTTCTTTATTTAATAAAATTGATTAAAGGCCTAGTGTAAATTCTAAAATATTAATATATGAATCTGGATCTCTCGGAAATCTCCTTGAATTTATTTTGGTCTATATTAAGTTTGAGAGGTTTCCTTTGATTATAGTTTCTGGTAGGCAAAATTTTTAGGCCTTCTCTTAAGAGTAATTAAGGCTAGTTATGAAAATGAGATACCTTTTATTGGTTATTGTAATTTTCCAATATATAGACTAGTTAATTTACTCCAACAATTTAGAAAGAACCATCAATCTCTTTCTGAGACAAGGTCTTCAAATATCTCTATGTTTCAGAATATTATCCTTTAATTAGGTGTCTCTTAATTGTCTTTTAGAAAATATAATTAAGTTACTTCCCAGTGTCGAGAGTAATATATAAATCTTACCATATTTTTTATGGATAATAGATCCAGTCAGAGAAATTATAAAATACCAATGAATTTACAACAAGGTTTGTAACCTTTATTGCTCAGAACTAACATACAACTTTAATTTGGAAAACCTCAGTCCTAATAAAATGTTCTCCCAAATCTCATAATTATCTAACAAAGTAATATGTAAGAATCAGCAGTGGCTTTGAATCAACCAAATTTAGTAACCAAGGAGAATTGTCAAAATTGGGATCTAAGTTATCAGCTTAATATATTTAGTGTTTAATTAACGATATGAATTTATTAAAAAATTAATCCTTCTCTTAAACATAGAAATCATTAGGCAATAAAGACCTTCCTTAAAGAAAATAAACTTAACATTTTAATATGTAGTTATCATGACTAAATATTGACAAAATCTTAGCTCACATCAGTATAGTAAAATCAGAAAAATAGCCTGAAACATTCTTAAATTAATCAGTTAAAATTTTTATAGTCAGTCCAGTACATATAAATCTTTTTCCCAATTGTTTTAACTTTCTATATCATCTGTCTAGATAATGATATAAAAATCTTTCTATTTAGAAAAATATCTTTATCATTAAAATCTAGAATAGAAAGACCTTGTTTTACCCAAAGATGATTTTTTTTCTTCTTCTGAGGACCTCCAATGTATGCTTCCTCTCCCTCTGTTGAAGCATCTTCTTTTCCTTTTAAAACTTTTCCTGGTTATACTTTGGAACAATTTCTAAAAACTTTAGAATCAAAACAAGTTATCATACCTTGATAAGAAGAAATATCTTAATGAAAATATAGTTAAAGTACTTGGATATTTCTGTAGACAGAATTATATCTGTTTATCATCTTATACAGTTTGTATAATAATGAGATTACTTGATTGTTGTTTGAACTCTTGAAAGCAAATATATAGTAAAATACATTTATCTCAAATATCTGCAACTAAAAGGCAAAGCATCAAATACATGCATGTATAAGAAATGTATAAATTATGTGTTTTCTATTGAAGAAAAACAATTAGATAAACATACATTAACTAAACAATTAGACATATATGCTAATTATTTTATAGGTTAACAACTATAGTTTATTTAAATACCTAGAAAAATATATATTAAGAATAAGGGCATAACTTATAATTGTATTAACTTTATGTAACCATGTGGTTCTTAAGATATTTGGATCCATTCAATTTACTTTTAACTAGGAGTGCACTCTTTTATGTGACATCACATGATGTAGCTGAAATAAGATCTTTGTTATACATTTATTCATTTTTTGCAATTATATAGTCAGGAATGAGAATAAGGATTTCCTGATTATCATAGGAACATTGCCAGCTTTTCTTCCTGCTACAAGCAAATGTATCCTCATAACCTTCAAAATTAAAAGCAAAATATAAAACAGCACATGTATTTTTTATAATTGTTATATTACCTCTGAAATTTTTCTTAATAATACAGCTATTAAGAAAAAATTAGGTTACTTAGCTTTGAAAATAAGTTAGGCTCAGGGCTTCAACTTAGAAACCTGTGGAATTAGATTTGCCCAAAAAAGATATTTTGTTAGCATTTACAGATGTTAACTGGCATCTGCTGTTAAAACTCACTTTTAAAGTGGGCATTCTTAAATATGCAGACTCTGTATACTTTTAGTAGCAGGTCTGTGTGAGAAAGGAAGTACAGGTTAGTGGCTGGAAGGCGGGACCAGAAGTTCTGAGTGACAGTGGAAGGACCAATGGGAAGCCCGTGAAAATTCAGGAGGTGAAACCAGGAGGACTGTTCCTCCAGCCAGGAGTCAATTACCATGGTGATGGAAACAGCATGGAGCTGGCTGCCCATTGTCAGGGCAAAGGCTCCTGGAGCTTTTAGCCAGTAGCATTCCATTTGATTTGTTTGTATCCCCCCCAGTGGCTTGCCTTGTCTCTGTGACCTGTGCTTGTAGCTTGTGTTCTCCTGTCTTTTGTACTTTTCCTTGCAGCATGTGGGACTTTAAAAGTGAGTTTTAACAGCAAATGCCAGTGTTACTATTAGATCTTAAGGTAAGGCAGTCTGTGTTTGGCACAGAGGTCAGATTGTTTAAGGGTTAAAACACTGCTGGCTGTGAGTTTCGTTATAGACCCCATAGGGAACTGCAGCTAAAATCTTTTGTCCACAGCAGCTGAGTTACAGCCATTCTGATCCATTGGACAAGAATGTAGCAAAGAGGTTCAGTATAAACCTTCTGGGTATTCACAAAAACAATAGAAAAATAAAATTCATTTCTCCACAGATAAGACTTGTATCAAGTCTCATAACACAAAAAAATTTCCCCTTTTTCTCACTCTCCAAGTGCAGACTTCTACTACATAAACCCCAAAACCCTTTACCTAATATTTCAAAATATAAAGATTCACAAAAACAATCCAAAGAAGTCAACAGAAGTACTTTTCCCATGCGAGAGGACTGAACTTTTCAACATATATTATGAATCATCTTAATAATTTTTTACATTTATTTAGGATCTCTAGAATTGCAAAAATATTTTTTTTCATATATCTAAAGACAAAATATTCCCAAATATTAAAAAAGGTTAACATCACAGATTTTTCTTCTGTCTAACTCACTTATTTTCTACAATTCAGCCCACAATACTCTCAAATCCTAAATGTGCTTAACTTGTGGAGAGAAATTCCAATCCCACTGAATTTCTAAAATTAACCTTGGAGTCCCTGCACAGGCCACCAATTGTTGCATTTCTCATGACTAAAACACTTGGGGTCACTCCAAGTGAACTGAACTGGGCTGCACGAAATAATCACACAAGAGACAGAGATACCTTTTACTTTGGGGCTGTAAAGACTCCTCTGACCTTAATTTATAGGTCACTGTATAGATATTATATTGACATTAAAGCCCACATGTCAACTATTATATCACTATTAGAGGCCACTATAAATATTAATATAAAGACCATAAGGAAGCTATTATATAAGTTTAAGGTGTTATAGTATAAATTCTACATTCATAATAAAGGCCACATTGAAGCTATTACATTACTTTTAGATGCTATTTTATGGATGCCTATTAGTATTAAAGGCCACAGGAAAACCATTAGGTCAGTTTTAGATGCTACTAATTATGTTTACTATACTAGTATTAAAAGAAACAGGGCATTTATTATATTTATTTTAGATACTATAATGCAGATATTAATATTAAAAGTGTCACATCACCTATTATTTAATTTTTGATGGTATTGTATGGATAACAAAAGTATTAAAGAGGCTCATATTATATTAGTTTTTGATGGGATAGTAAGAATATCATATTAGTATTTTAGGCCATCAGGCAACTACTATATTATATGTTATAGTATATCTTATTAGTATTGGAGATCATAAGATAGATATTATATTAGTGTTAGATGCCATAATGTGAATATTATACCAATAATAAAAGCCATAGGAAGCCTATTATATTAGTTTTATATGCTGTAGTGAGAATTTAATATTAAATCCACGGGGGTTAACATATTTTCAACGATATTATACAGATAATATGTCAGTATTAAAGGTCACCATGCAGCAATAACATCAGTTTTATAAGCCAGTGTATGGGTAAAATATCAAAGGCCTCAGTGAAGCTATTGTATCAGGGTTGTTGTTTAGATATTTATCCCCCAAAAGTTTGTATGTGAGACAATGCAGGAAAGTTTAGAGGTGAAATGATTGGATTATGAGAGCTTTAACCTAATCAGTGCATTACTCCCTGATACAGAATAACTGGGTTATAACTATAGGCAATAGAGAGTGGTGGGTGAAGTGGTTCCTGGAAAGTGCCTTTTGGGTATATATTTTGAGCTAGTTGAACAGAGTTCTCCTTCTTCCTCCCTCCATATCTGTGTGTTTATGTGTGTGTGTGTGTGTGTGTGTGTGTGTGTGTGTGTGTCCCTTCCTCTGCCTCTGCCTCTCCCTCTCTCCTTCTTGGTGCAATGTCCTGAACTATTTTCCTCCACCAGACCTTCACACAATTCTGACATAATGTTATGCCTCATACCAGGCCCTGAGGAAGAAACCAGCTATCTATCTATGGACTGCCAAAATTTTACTTCTTAAATTGTTCTTGTCATATCTTTTGGTCACAGCAATGAAAAACTAACTAAAGCAATCAGTTTTATATGCTATATTATTAATATCATAATATTGTTGAAGGCCACAATGAAGCTATTTTATCAGTGTTAGATCTAATAATGTGGATGATATATTAGTATTAAAGGGCACAGGAGAGCTCTCACATCAGTTTTGTGTGCTCTTATAATGGTTCTGTGTTTGAGATTGAGGTCTCCTATAGCTTCATGACTATGGCAGGTTTGGTGGCTAGGGATGTTTCTTGTGCAAACACACAGAATGCCTGGCTTCTAGGAAAATGCTTGTGCAAAGACATTGGATGCCTAGCTGCTGTAGCAATGTCCTGAATGAGGAGACTCTGTGCTAAAGTCTTATCAGCCTCAACCTTGATCTCAGGCACATAGCTCCTGGGAATAAAGGAGGTTGCTTGCCATATAACTATAATGTTTCACCAAGCCCTGGTGCTCCTGGACCTGCCCACCTAACTTCAGACAATGGACTTTCTTAAAAGCTGCACAAAGTTTCTAGCATTGTATATTGTAACTGTAGAATAAGCAACCTTACTGATACAAAAAAACAATAATGTAGTTATAGGACTAATAACCTAATGTAACCTATTGGTATAAATAAACATGGCTGCTTGGACAAGAAGCCACCTTTCCTGCCTCTGCATCTTGTGTCTGTATATCTTTATTTTCCTTACATGCTCTAGCATAGATATCATATTAGTATTACTGGCCACAGGCAACAATGATGTCCCTTTAATTGTTTTAGCATGGATATTTTATTAGTAATAAAGGCCACAGGGCAGCTCTTATAGCAGTTTTAGATGCTACAGTATGGATATCATATTAATACCAAAAAACACAGGGCAACTACTATATTAGTTTTAGAAGCTAGAGTATGAATATTTCATTAATTTTAAAGACCACAGGGAAGCTATTATATTAGTTTTAAGTCCACAGTATGGATATAATATTAATTTTAATTTTCACATTCCATCTATTATATAAGTTGTAGATGCCATAATATGGATGCCATGTTAGTTATAAAGTTCACAAGGGAGCTATAATATTAGTTTTGATGCCATAGTATAAATGTCATATTAGCATTAAAAGACTACAAGGCAACTGTTATTTCAGTTTTAGAGGCTGCATTATTAATATTATATTAATATTAAAGGCAACAGAACAACTATCAGTTTAGCTGCTATATTAAGGATATTGTTGTAACATTAAGAGCCTTCATGTAGGTATTATATTAGTTTTGGATGCTACAGGGTTGATACTATATCAACACTTTAATACTATATTAGTATTAAAGGCCACAGGATGACTACTGAATTACTGAATTAATTGTTGATACTATACAATAAATACTACATTAGTAGTACTAAAACTATTTTTATACATTAGTATAAAAGGCCTAATTGTCACTATTATTTTTAGATACTACATTATTGCTTTAGTCATCATTTTTTTTAAGAGAGCGAGAGAGAAGAGAGAGAATTTTTTAATATTTATTTTTCAGTTTTTGGTGGACACAACATCTTTATTTTATTTTATGTGGTGCTGAGGATTGAGCCCAGCACCCCACTCATGCCAGGCAAGCGTGTTACTGCTTAAGCCACATCCCCAGCCCTAGTCATCATTTTTGCCAGTGTCTAAAAATCTTGACAAGTACAATTTAAGAGAATGAACATTTTATTTGATACACACAGTTTCCAATGTCTCAATCCATAGAGGGCCAGCCCCACTGTTCTTGGCCTGAAATGAGGCAGAACATAATGAACAAAGTGGGTAGAGGAGAAAATTAGCTCAGGACATGAAAACCAGAAGAAGAGAGAGCTCTGCTCACTGGGGACAAAACAGAAACTCCAAAGGAATGCTCCCAATGACCAACCTCTTCCTACCACACCCTAATACCTACAATTATTATCAAGTCAATCCTTTTCAGTAAATTAACACATTGATTAGTTTAAGGTTCTCACAACCTCATTATTTCACCTGTAAATTTTCCTGCATTTTTTCACATATGAATTTTCATATTCACACCATAATATTTTGACCCTGGCTCCCCAAAGCTCATGCCCATCTCACGATGTAAAATACAGAGTCTATTTCCAAGAGTCCATATATTTTTAATAGCATTACCCAAGAGCCCAAGTCCAAAGTCTCTTCTGAGATTCCAGGAAAACTCTCAGCATGACCCCCCTAAAAATCAAAGCATATTACATACAATCCAATAGATAATGACTGAAATTATAGCTGAAATTTCAACTAAACTTCAAATTTAGCTCAAAAAACAAGACCTATAGTTTCACATCCAGCATCTGAGGCATATGATGTTGTGATGTTCTTTCCAAAGGGCTTATGCAGCTCTGCTCTATGAATTTGTTGGTTGCAAACCACAAACCTCTCTTAGTATCTGTTTGATTCCCACAGCCTTCCTTGACAGACTTTCCATGGTAATGGCATCTCTTAATCTCAAGGTCTCCACAGAAGCTTCAGCTTTATGCTCACTTCATCATGCATCACCCTTTCAGGGGCTGCCTACAGGGACTCCAACCTAGTGGCATCTTACCTGGCCTAGAAGGATTTCCTTTGAAATCTCAGTAGAAACCTCCATGACACCCTAACTCCAGCACCTACTTGCAATCCTGCAGAACCAGCACCATATGGTTGATGCCAAGGCTACCACCATCTTACACAGTAGGCAACACTCTTAGGATTAATGCTGCAACAGCCTATGAATGTCTGGGCATCTTAGCATGGTCAAACAACTTCCTAGCTCCCCTTGTAGAAACAGGGTGCACAATTGGTCACTTCTCAAAGAATTTTTATTTTTACAACCTTGAGCCTGAGATGGGTGTGGTCTTTCCAATTCCTGTTGCCCTCAAGCCATCTTTCCTATCATCCCTGGGTAAAGTAATTTAAAATTTCTTTAGTGGTTGTGATGTCTTTAAAAATCACCCTAGTTTTACTCACAATTCTCTGGCCAAACTGCAAGATATTCAAATCTTTCTGCTCTGCTTTCTGATGCTGATTATCACAATAAACTTGGATAAAACCTGCCAGTAATATTCATGTCACTGCCTGAATGCTGTGCTAGCTTGAAATTTCCTCTGACAAATTAATTACTCCATTACCTTTAAATTCAGTCTCAGAATGCAGGAAAAATGTAGACATATTCTTAGCCACAACATAGCAAGAATAGCCTCTGGTCCAATTTCCAATAGAATCCTCTTCCTATAGTAGGATATCATAGTAATATTAAAGGCCACAGGATAGCTATTATATTATCTTTAGATGCTATAGAATGGATATCATAATAAAGGCCACATGGCAGCAACTGTATTAACTTTAGAATATAAAATATGGATAATATATTAATTTTAATCAGCACAGGACAGCCATTATGATAGTTTTGAATACTATAGTACAAATATTAATATCAAAGGGCACATGATACATATTTTATTAGTTTTAGAACAATAATATGGATACTGCAGTAATATTAAGTGACAGTGTAGCTATTAAGTTTTAGAAGGTATACTATGAACATAATAATAGTATGTTAAAGGCTACAGGGTACTTATTTTATTAGTGATATATTCTTCACTATGGATATCATATTAGCATTTAACAACACTATGTAGTTATTTTATTATTATTAGTTGCTACAGTATGGGACACTATATTAGTATTAAGGCCACAAGACAGCTCTTATATCAGTTTTAGATGCTATATATGGATATCACATTAGAAATAAAAGCCACAGAGCCAGGTGTGATGGCACACGCCTGTAATCTCAGTGGCTCAGGAGGTTGAGGCAGGAGGATCATGAGCTCAAAGCCAACCTCAGCAAAAGTGAGGTGCTACGCAACTCAGTTAGACCCTGTCTCTAAATAAAACACAAAATAGGGTAAGGGATGTGGCTCAGTGGTGGAGTGCTCCTGAGTTCAATCCCTAGTACCCTCCTCCAAAAAATTTAACACAGGGCAACTATTATGTCAATTTTAAATGTAATACTATGGTCATCATATTAATACAAAAGGCTACAAAGCAGTTTTGATATCCATTTTCAATATTATAGTATAGACATAATAGTAGTAGTATTAAACAACACAGTGCAGCTATTCTAATATTTTTTAATGCTCTACTATGGATATCATATTAACTATAAAGGTGATATATTATATCAGTTTTAGACACTGTATTATAGTGTCAAAGGCCACAGAGCAGCTATCATATCAATTTCAGATCCTGCAACAAAAATGTCATATTACTATTAAAGCCACAGGGAAGCTACTCTATCAGTTTTTGATGCTCTAATGTGAATATCATATCAGTATTAAAGATCCAGCACAGCTATTATACCACTTTTAGATGCAACTTAATGGATATTACATTAGTATAAAAATCTACAGGGCTATTATATTTAGATGTTATAGTATGGATATAATAATTAAAGGTCACAAGATAGCAATTATATTAGTTTATATGCTATAATATGGATATCATAACAGTACAAAGGTAAGAGGGCTGCTTTTATATGAATAACAGATGTTACAATACAGATATTATATTAGTATTAAAGGCCACAGGACAGGTATTATAAGGTGGATATTATATAATATTAAAAGGCCACAGGGAAATTATTATTTCAGTGTTAGGGGTCAACATGTTGATATTTCATTACTATTAAAGGCCATAAGGCAGCTATTATATTAGCCTTAGATGCCATAGTATGTATACAATATTAATATGAAAGGCCACAGAAGACCTATAATATTCCATTAATAGAACACAGTATAGATATAATATTAATACCAAATGAAGAGGGTTGCTCTTTCAATACTTTGAGATGCTATAGTATACATAGTATATTAACAATAAAGGCTCAAGTTGTTATTATACTAGTTTTATAAGCTATACTATGAGTACCCCATTAGTATTGTTATTATATTAGTTTAAATAATATAATTTAGATACAAGATTACTATTAAATGCTATTATACTAACTTTAGATGATATTATATGGCTATCATAATAGTGCTAAAGGCCACAGGGCAGCTATTTTATAAGGTTAAATGCTATAGTATGAATGTTTTATTTAAGACCACTAAGGGGTCTTAACATATTACATTATATTAAGGCAACAGGACAGCTATTATATCAGTTTTAGATGTTATATTATAACATATAAGGGGGTTCTGGGTTGTAGCTCAGTGGTAGAGCACTTTCCTAGCATGTGTGAGACACTGGGTTCAATCCTCAGTACCACATAAAAATAAATAAATAAAATAGAGGTATTGTGTCCATCTACCACACACACACACACACACACACACACACACACACACATACACCCACCCACACACACACACACTCACACACACACACACACACACACACACATTTAAGTTGAAAGAGAACAACCATGCACACATGGAAGAGGAGACCAACTACACTGTGGCCCCCCATCTACCAATGTGGCTCTTCCCTGTCCACTTCCATCTAGAGACAACAGCCAGGACTAGAAGACCATGACCAAGGTTTCAGTAGGCCTGGTTACACCAGAGGTATCCCTGCTAGCCTACTTCTTTTGATTCCCCCCTTTCATTCTTCCTATAATCTAATACCTCCATATTCTCATCTCCTCCCTTATAAACCCCACATCCTACACACACACAACACCCTTGTTCACCATTACACTATAGACCTATAAGCAAACCTACTATTTATAGTGTGAATACTAATCGAACACATCATTTCTGTTTATTGTGACAAAAACTGTAATTGTCTAAATTGTAGTTATTTGGTTTAAGGTTACATATTGTTTGCATTGGATGCTGTAAATATTGATCTTCCCCTTAAAGGTAAGGTATTAGTAACCTATAGGGACACAACAAGATTATAGGATAGAAACTGTAATATCTTAGAACCACACTGCTAGAGAGGCAGACACATGAACAACATGAAAATACAAGGAAAGAAACTGTCCCCAAAAAACCAAGATGCTACAATAATAGAGTTGATTGAGAGAACAGTAGATGACATGTCAGAGAAGGAGTTCAGAATGCCCATAAATAAAATGATCTGTGAAGCACAGGACAATATAAGAGAGCAATTATAGGCAACAATTGATCACTCCAACAAAGACATAAGAGAGCAAATACAGGTAGCAAAAGATTACCTCAAAAAAGAGATAGAGACTCTGAAAATAAACCTAACAGATATCCCTGAAATAAAGGAAATAAATAAAAAATTCAATAGAAAGCATCAGCAACAGACTAGATTGCTTAGAAGACAGAACCTCAGGCAATTAAGACAAAATATATAATCTTAAAAATAAAGTTGAACACACAATGAAGATGGTAAGAAACCATGAAGAGAATATCATGAACAAGAGAATTATAGGGTACTATGAAAAGACCATATCTAACAATTATCAGGATAGAGGAAGGCCCAGAGATACAAACCAAAGGAATGTACAAACTCTTCAATGAAATAATATCAGAAAATTTCCCAAACATGAAGAATGAATTGGAAAATCAAATATAAGAGGCTTACAGGACACCAAATGTACAAAACTACAACAGATCCACACCAAGGCACAGAATAATGAAAATGCCTAGCATATAGAATGAGGATAGAATTTTAGAAACAACAATATAAAAGTCTCAGATTACATATAGGGGGAAACCAATTAAAATCTCAGCAGATTTTGCAACCCAGATTCTCAAATCTAGGAGGTCCTGGAACCACATATATCAAGCTGTAAAAGATAATAGATGCCAACCAAGAATCTTATATCCAGCAAAATTAAGCTTCAGATTTGATGATGAAATAAAAACTTTCCATGATTAACAACAATTAAAAGAATTTACAATGAAAAAGTTGGTACTGCAATATTTTGGCAAAATATTCCAGGAGGAAGAAATGAAAAACAACAATGAAAATCAGCAAATGGAGGAACTACACTAAAGAAAAAGCCAATCAAAGGAGAAACCAAGTCAAGATAAAAACCAAAAATAAACCAAAATAACCAGGAATACAATCATATTTCAATAATAACACTGAATGTTAATGGCCTAAATTCATCAATTAAAAGACAAATTGGGGGCTGGGGTTGTGGCTCAGTGGTAGAGCACTTGCCTAGCATGTGCAAGGCACTGGGTTTGATCCTCAGCACCACATAACAACAAATAAAATAAAGATATTGTGTCCAACTACAACTAAAAAAATATTTTTAAAAAAGACAAATTGGCAGACTGGATTTAAAAAAAAATACCCAACAGTATACTGTCTTCAAGACACTCATCTCATAGGAAAAGATACCCACAGACTGAAGGGAAAGGGATGGAAAAAAACATACCATTTACATGGACCACATAAACATGCAGGGGTTTCCATCCTCATATCAGAAAAAGTGGACTTCAAACCAAACTTAGTCAGAAGGAATATAGAAGGTCATTTCATACTACTTAATGGAATTATACATCAACAAGACATAACAATTGTAAATATCTATGCCCCAAACAATGGAGCATCCACATATATCAAACAAACCCTTCTCAATTTCAAGAATCAAATAGACCACAACACAAAATTGCTGGGTGAATTTAACACACCTCTCTCACCACTGGACAGATCTTCCAATCAAAAATTAAACAATGAAACCACAGAACTCAATATTACAACCAATAATTTAGGCTTAACACATATACAGTATATATCCTTCATTAATAAGCAAAGACACTTTTTCCTCAGCAATACATGAAACTTTCTATAAAATAGACCACGTATTATGCCACAAAGCAAGTCTTATAAATACAAACAAACAGAGATACTCCCTGCATTCTATCAGATCATATGGAATAAAATTACAAATCAGTGAGGGCTGGGGTTGTGGCCCAGCAGTAGAGTGCTCACCTAGCACATGTGAGGCCCTGTGTTTGATCCTCAGAACCACACAAAAATAAATAAATAAAATAAAGATATTGTGCCCAACTACAACTAAGTAATAAATATTAAAAATATAAATCAATAATAAAATTAAAAATAAAAGCTACTCCAACACCTAGACACTAAACAATATGCTACTGAATGACACATGAGTAACAGAAGACATCCGGGAGGAGATAAAAAAATATTCTTAGAGATAAATGAGAACTCCAAAACAACATATCAAAATCTCTGGGACACTATGAAGGCTGTGTTAAGAGGAAAGTTCATTGCATTGAACTCACTCATTAAAAGAATAAAAAGTCAACAAATAAATGACCTAAATTACATCTTAAAACCCTAGAAAAAGAAGAACAAATCAACACCAAAAGTAGAAAAGACAGGAAATAATTAAAATTAGGTCTGAAATCAATGAAATTGAAACTAAAGAAACAATTGAAAAAACCCAAAAAGTTGTTCTTTCAAATAATAAATAACATTGATAACCCCTTATCCACCCTAATGAAAAGAAGTAGAGAGAAAACTCAAATTACCAAAATTTGTGATGAAAATAAAATGTCACAACAGACTCTACGGAAATACAGAAGATAATTAGAAACTATTTTGAAAATGTATTCTCCAGTAAAATAAAAAATCCTGAAGATATTGACAAATTTCTAGAGGCACTATGATCTACCCAACTGAATCAGGAGGACATACACATTTAAACAGATCAATTTTAAGCAAGGAAATAAAAGATGCCCTCAAAAGCTTACCAATAAAGAAAAACATGAAACCAGACAGATTCTCAGCCAAGTTCTATAAAACCTTCAAAGATTAATTAATATCAATACTCCTCACATTATTCCATGAAATAGAAAAGGAGGGAATCCTACCAAACTCATTCTATGAGGGTAGTATCACCCTGATTCCAAAACTAGACAAAGACACATCAAAGAAAGAACAATATCCCTGATGAACATAGATACAAACATTCTCATTAAAATCCTGGCAAATAACATACAAAAACATATTAAAGACATAGTGCACCACAATTGAGTGGGGTTCATCCCAGGGATGCAAGTTGGTTCAGTGTATGGAAATCAACAAACATAATCTATCCCATCAACAGACTTAAATGCAAGAATCATATAATTATCTCAATAGATGCTAAGAAAACATTTGACAAAATACAGCACCTCTTCATATTAAAAACACTAGACACACTAGGGTTAGTGGGAACATATCTTAATATTGTGCAGGGTGAGAGATAAGAGATTCAATTTCATTTTGCTAAATATAGATTTCCAGCTTTGCCAGCACCATTTGTTGAATAGTTTATCTTTTCTCCAGTGAATGTTTTTGGCACCCTTGTCTAGTAGTAGATAATTGTATTTCTGTGGGTTTGTCTCTGTGTCTTCTATTCTGTGCCATTGATGTACATGTCTATTTTGGTGCCAATACCATGCTGTTTTTGTTACTATTATTCCGTAGTATAGTTTAAGATCTGGTATTGTGATACCTCCTGCTTCAATTTTCTTGATAAAATTGCTTTGGCTATTCAGGGTCTCTTATTTTTCCAAATGAACTTCATGATTACTTTTTCTATTTCTATGAAGAATGTCATTGGGATTTTAATAGAAATTGCATTAAATCTGTATAATGCTTTTGTTAGTATTCCCATTTTGACTATATTAATTGTTATATTAGTTCAGGAGGTTATACTATGGATTTTGCCTAATTATTCAAGTTCACAGGTCAGTTTTAGATCTATGGTGTGAATACTATATTAGTATTGACGCCACAGGGCACCTATTAGGTTTTGATTCTACAAAATGAATGTTATGTTAGCATTAAAGGACAACTATTATATTAATTTTAGATACTAGCATTTGAATATTAAATAATATTAAAGTTTTCAGGATAGCTATTGTATTGATTTTAAATGCAAAATATGGATATCCTATTAGTTATGAAGGCCACAGAGAAGATATTACATCAGTTTTAGATGATATAGTATGAATATTGTATAAGTATTAAAAGGCCACAGGTCAGCTATTTTTCAGTTTCAGAGGCCACAGTATTGATATTATGTTAATATTAAAGGTCACAGGGCACCCATTATATTAATTTTTGACATTATATTAGTATAGAAGCCATATGGCAGTTCTTCTTTTAGTTTTTCATGCTATAGTACTGATATCAAATTAGTATTAAGGGCCACAAGGCAGCTATGATATTAGTTTTATATGCTACAGTATGGGTATCATGTTAGTATTAAATGCCAAAGGGCAACTCCTTTATCACTCTAAGATGATAGAATATGGATATTATTACTTTAGTATTCAAGGCTATAGGGCCACTCTTACAGCAGCTTCTTGCCCAGAGTATCCCTAGAGATGAGGCTCACCTGGGACCCAGGCCAGGTGCCTCCCCCTGGCTGTTCTGAAAAAAAGGGAAGCCCAGGTGTCTCTAGAGATGTAAAGAGGGTTCCAAGCCAGATTTCTCCTCCTCGCTGCTCCGAGGAAAGGGAATCTCATGTGTCCCTAGAGACATGGCCCAGAGGGTACCCAGGCCAAGCATCTCCCTCAGGCTGCTCTAGGTGAGTAATCCGGGAGTCGATAGAGATGTAACCAAGAGATCCCCAGGCCTGGCATCTCCCTACGCTGCTGTGAGGAGTGGGAACTCTGGGGTATCCCTAGAGACATATCCCACAAGGTTCCCAAGGCCTGGCAAATCCACATGCTGCTCTGAGGAGAGGGAACCTCAGGTTTCCCTAGAGATATAGCCCACCTGGGTGCCCAGGCCTGGTGTCTTCCCCCAGACTGCTCTGATGAGATGACCCTAAAGACGTCGCCTAGGGGAGAGACACCTGTTGAGAGGGAACCCTGGGGCGTACCTACAGTCAAGGCCAAGAATGTCCCAGGCCTGGTATCTCCCCTAGGCTGTTCTGAGGAGAGAATCCCTGGTGACCCTGTAGACTTGGCCCACCAGGGTCCCCAGGCCTGGCATCTCTGGGAGGAACCCAGGGGCGTGCCTAGAGACAAGGCCCATGAGGGTTTCCCGGCCTGACGTCTCCTGGGGCTACTCTGAGGAGAGGGGAGCTCTGCCCTCCCTGTGGAATGACCCACCTTGTCCAGCAGTAAGGGTTCCTCTGCTCATCTCTGAGGAGAAAGCTCCCTCCTCAGCTGAGGGCCAGACAGCATCCAAGGTGGTGCCCAGGCCCCGCCCTCAGCTCCCCACTATGCTACTCACCTGAAGCTTGGCTGGGAGTGGAGATACCCCCTAGGAATGGGGGAAACCCTGTTGCTAGGGGAGACACCCCCTCTAGGGGAGTCACCCCCCTCTAGGGGAATCATCCCCCTCTAGGGGTGACTCTCCCCCTAGGGGAGAGACACCTGTTGAGAAGGAAGCCAACCCATGGGAGGGGAGATACCCTGATGGGAGGGGAGATCCTTGACCCCAGGAACCCAGACAACCCCTAGGGAAGAGAGACACCCTGCTAGGAGAGGAGACACCCTGGGAGTGGAGCCACCCCCAAGAAGTGAAGACACCCTGCTGGGAGGAGAGACACCCTGCTGGGAGGGCAGAGGCCCCCACTCTTGGGGAGAGATATGTAGCCCACCAGAGTGTCTAGGCCTGGTGTCTCCCCTAGGCTGATCTGAGGAGGGAACACTGGGTATTGCTAGAGACATGGTCCATGAGGGTTCCCAGGCCTGGCATTTCCCCAGACTCCTCTGAGGAGAGGAATCCCAGATGTCCCTAGAGATGTGGCCCACCAGGGTCCCCAGGCCTGATGTATCCCCCAGGCTGTTCTGAGGAAAGGGAACCCAGGTGTCCCTAGAGACGTGACTATGAGTGTCCCCAGGCCAGACATCTCCCTCAGCTGCTTTGAGGAGAGGAATCCAGGGCATCCCTGGAGATGTAGCCAAGAGGGTCCCCAGGTCTGGTGTCTCCCCAGGCTGCTATGTGGAGTGGGAACCCTGGGGTTTCCCAAGAGACAAGTCCCACTAGAGTCCCCAGGCCTGGAATCTCCCCCAAGTTGTTCTAAGGAGAAGGAACCCGGGCAACCCTAGAGATGAGGCCAACCAGGGTCCCCAGGCCTGGCGTCTCCCCCAGGCTGCTCTGGGAGGGAACCCCCCCGGGAACCCCCCCCCCCCCCCCCCCCCCCCGCACCACTAAAGATGTGGCCTGCGAGGGTTTTCTGGCCTGGCATGTTTTGGGGCTACTCTGAGGAGAGAGGAACTCTGCCCTCCTTGGGGAATGACCCACCTTGTCCCACAGTCAGGGTTCCTCTGCTCAGCTCTGAGAAGAAAGCTCCCTCCTCAGCCTGAGGGCGAGAGACAGCATCCAAGATGGCGCCTAGGCCCCGCCCACTGGCCCGCCCCCTGTAGAAGCCCCTGGTAGGAGGGGAGTTCTGCCGCTAGGAGGCCAATTGCCTCCTGGGATGGGAGCTGGGTGGTTGGGGAGTTTTTTAACTGGGAGAGAGACTCCCTGCTTGGAGTGGAGACACCCTTCCTGAAGGTAGCCCCCCCCCCCCCCCCCCCCCCCCCCCCGCCCCAGAGGCCTTCCTGTGACTGGGAGCCACTCTGTTGGGAGTGGAGCCGCCTGGGCTTTCTGAGGACTCTGCTTTTTCTTTTTTAGAGAGAGAGAGAATTTTTTAATATTTATTTTTTAGTTCTTGGTGGACACAACATCTTTGTTTGTATGTGGTGCTGAGGATCGAACCCAGCATGCCAGGCGAGCGCACTACCGCTTGAGCCACATCCCCAGCCCCAGGACTCTGCTCTTTCCTCCACCCCAGGAGTTACTGGGTGAAACCCATTCCCACTGCTGTAACTAGGTCTGGCTGTGCTGTCTGTGGCACCAAGAGGACTGGAATCTCTAGAGAGCAGAAAAGGGAGTCCAGGAGCGACTTCCCTGCACCCCAGCTTGTCCTCCACCACGTCTGGCATTCTGTTGCTAGGGGCAAGGCAGCCATGTGGAGCCTAGCTTCACTCCAGTGCCCAAGGGCAAGAGGCCAGAAAGGGGCCAGCACAGGTGCCTCTGTGAAGTGTAGTCTTTGACACAGTGTGACATAATCCCAGTTTAGGATCAGGGGTTTTAAGAAAAGCAGTTAAATCCCAGCTCATAGTGGCCACTCCCAAGGTTGGGAAAACCTGAACTCAGATCAAGCCTCAGCAGCTTTTGGAAGTTGCAGGCTGCACTAACCCCCTGCTCTGGGGCATTCTAGATAATGCTTCAGTCCTGCCTAAATAGCTGTAGCCTTGGATGTCTGGGAGCTGCATGTTATAGATTTATTCATAATTTCCAGGGATTCCAGACAGTGTGATTGCTGTTGTGCCCACACAGCTGGGTGCCAAGTACTGGTCCAGACACAGTGGAGAATCCTGGCAATGTAATCTGGTGCTCTGCTCACAAAAACCCTTGCCGTAGTGGGCCATGGGAGCTGTGTGCCATGTACTGGCCCAGGCACTCTGGAGGACTCTAGCAATGTAGCCTGGTGTTCTGCCCACACAGCACTTGCCAATCAGGACCATGGGAGCTGTGCACTGCCCAGGAACCATGGAGGATACTGGTAATGCAGTCTGGTGTCCTGCCCATGTAGCCCTCACCCCAGAAGCCTATGGAGGCCACAATAACACATACTCCCCAGGATTTGGGGTATTGCAGTCCAGTTGCCATAATGCAGTCTTCACTGCAGAGGTCTTTGTGAGCTGCAGACTACCAGGCTAATCCAGTGTTTTGTCTGCACACCCCTTCTGGGAGGGCCACAGGAGCTCCAGGTGAAAAACTATGCCCCTATGGATGAAAACACTTTGAAACTCCACTCAGGAGCTCATATCCTTTGTCTGCATGTTCTATGGGCCCTGGACATAGCCAGGTACACCTCTATCTTGCAGTTCCATATCTGGCATATCTGGGGCACATGGCATTGTGATGTTCTCTCCAAAGAATTTGTGCAGCTCCACCCATATGTTGATTGCAGGCCAGGTAGCCTCTCTCTTGGCTTATCTCTGCTCAGTTCCTCATCCTTTCTTTGGCAGATGCTCCATGATCCTGGCATCTCTTATTCTCAGGGATTCCCCACTATATCTTCAGCTTTATTCTCATTTCTTCATGCATCACCCTCTCAGGGGCTGCCTGAAGGGACTCTAACCCTGCTACACTTTGCCTGGCCTCCAAGGTTTGCCTTTGAGATTTCAGTGGAAGCCTCCATAACCCCATAACTTCAGCATCCTGCTCTCCAACAAAACAAGCATCACATGGTTGATGCCAAGGTCTGCTACCATTTTGAACCATAGTTGCACCTCCTGGGATCAAAGCTGCAGCAGCTTCTGAGGGTCTGGACAACTTAGCATGGTGAAGCAACTTCTTAGGCCTCCTTGTGCAAGTAGGGTGCACAAATGCTCTCTTCTCAAAGGAATTTTTTCTTTTATAACTTTGAGCCTGAGATGGGTGTGGTCTTGCCACATTTTAAAAATTTATATATTTATGTATTTTTATGTGGTGCTAAGACTCAAACCCTGTGCCTCATGTGCTCTAGGCAAGCACTCTAAGATGCTTTTAAGCCATCTTTACTATTGTTTCTGAGTAAAGTATTTGGTATCTATTTAGTGGTTGTAATGTCTTTAGCAACCACAACTTCCACATCCCAGTTTTCTCACACTTTTCTAGCCAAACTGCAAGGTGTTCAAATCTTTCTGCTCTGCTTTCTGATCTTGATTATTACAGTAAACTTGGGTAAAAGCTTCCAACAATATTCATGTCACTGCCCAAATGCTGTACTGCCTCTGAAAGATTAATTAATCCATTACCTTGAAATTCAGCCTCACAGTCTCAAACACAGGCAAAATGTAGACAGCTTCTTAGCTAGAATATAACAAGAATAGCCTCTCCACAGGGTAGATATTATATAAGCTTTAGATGGTATTGTATAGACATCATATAAGGTTGTTTTTTTTTTTTTTAGAGAGAGAGAATTTATTTATTTAGTTTCCCCACCCCCACCCCCCGGCGGACACAACATCTCTGTTTTGTACATGGTGCTGAGGATCGAACCCAGGCTGCACGCATGCCAGGCAAGCGTGCTACCGCTTGAGCCATATCCCCAGCCCCTCATATAAGTTTTAAAGGACAAAAGGAGCAGTTATATTAGTTTTAGATGCTATACTATGGATGTCATGTTAATACTGCATTCCAAGGTCAGCTATTATAGCAGTCTTAGAGGCCACAGTATGGATATTATATTAATATTAAAGACCACAATTAAGCTGTTTTATTGGTTTTAGATGCTACAGTATAGATATTGCCTTATTGTTATGGTCCTGGAGCAGTTATTATATCAGATTAAGATGTTATACTATGTATTTTATATTAACAAGAAAAGGCATGGGGAAGATATTACATTACTTTTAGGTGCTCTAAATATGAATATTACATCAGTAATAAAGGCAATGGGGCAGCTCTTATATTAGTTCCAGATGGTATACTATTGATATCATAATAATATTAAAGGCTACAGTACATGAATTACATTAGTTTGATGTAATGTATGAATATTACATTAAGTTAAATACCATAGGACACACTTCTATCATTTTTAGATGCTAAAGTATAAATATTACATTAGCTCTAAAGGCCATAGGCATCTATTTCATTAGTTTAAAGTGCTACATTATGGATATTACATTAGTATTAAAGGCCACAGTGCTTATATGAGCTTGAAATGCTATAGCATGGATATCATTTTACTTCAGCGTTAGAGAGGTTTCAGGCATCTATTATATTAGTTTTATATGCCACAGCATGTGTTAGTAAAAAAGGCCACATAGAAGGTATTATATTAAAATTAGATGTTACAATATGAATATCATATGAGTATTAAAGACCACAGGATATATATTAGTTTAATATGATTATATATATATATATATATATATATATATATATATATTACATTAATATTAAAAACCACAGGGCACATTTTGATTTGTATTAGAGGCTATGGTACCAATATTACATTAACATTAAAGTCCACAGAGTGGCTATTCTATTTCATTTAGATGCCATATTATGATATTATGTTAGTATACATTGCCACAAGGAAAATATTACATTATTTCAGATGCTATAGTATTAATTTCTCATTAGTATGAAAGGCCATAGGGCAGTTACTTATTTAATTTTAGATGCCATACTATGGGCATTATATTAGTATTAAGGTCACAGTGCAGCTATAGTATTAGTTTAGAAGCTATTTACGAACATCATTTTAGCATAAAAGTCAACATTAAAGCAATTACATTGGTGCTAGAGACCACACTATGGATATCATATTAATGTTCAAGTCCACAGAATAGTTATTAGGTTAGTTTTTCAGGCCACAGTATGAAAATTATTTTAATAATAAAGGAAACAGGACAGTTATTATGTTGATTCTAGGTGCTACATTATGGATATCATATTACTACTTAAGCCCACAGAGAAGCTATTATATTAGTTTTAGATTGTAGAATATGCACATCTTACTAGTCTTTAATGCCACAGGGCACAACTGTATTAGTTTTAGAATCTATAATATAGGTTATATGTTAATTATAATCACCAGATGGCAGCTATTATATTAGTTTGGAATGTGATAGTATGAATATAATATTAGCATTAAAGGTTAGAAGGCAACCATTATACTTATTTATAGGTCACAATATGCATACTCTGTTAATATTAAAGGCCACATGGCAGCTATTATATGAGATGTGGAAGCCAAAATATGAATATTACATTAATATTAAAGGTCACTGGACACCTATTATATCAGTTTTATATGATAACTTAAAGGCAAGAAGACACCTATTGTTTTAGTATTACATGAATCGTTATAGATACCTTAGTAGTATCAAAGGTCATAAGGAAGCTATAGTATTAGTTTTAGAGGTCATAGTATGAATATAATATTAGTATTAAAGACAACAAGGCAGCTACTATATTATTGAAGATGATAAAGTTGGATTTTACATTGTCCTAAAGGCTACAATGCTGCTATTTTATTAGGTTTATGTGCTTTGGTATGGATATCATAGATATTAAAGGTCACAAGAGAGCTATCATATTAGTTTAGATGCTATATTATGGATACCGTGATAGAACTAAAGTAAGAGGACTACCATTATATTATAGTTAGATGCTGTACTATGGATATTTTATTAGTACTACAAGCCACAGAGCAGGTATTATCTTAGTTTTAGATACTATATTGTTAAAATATCACAGAAAAACTTTATTTTAGTTTTAGGGGTCACAGTATTGACATTATATTAGTAGTAAAGGTCATAGGGCAGCTAATTTATCAATTTTAGATGCTACAATATAAATAATTTATTACTATCAAAAGTCAAATGGTAGTTGTCACATCAATTTGTGATGTTATAATAAGGATAATATTTATTAAGTCCATAGGGCAGTTATATCAATTTTGATGCTCCATATAGATTTATATCACTATTAAAGGCCATATGGCAGCTATTATATTGGTTTATAATGCTACAATATTAATAAAAACATTAGTATTAAAGGCTACAGGACAGTTATTATATCAGCTTGAAATGCCATCTATGGGTATCATCATACTATTAAAAGCTACAGGGCAGCTATAATATTAGTTTTGGAGGCTACAGCATGGATATTATATTAACATTAAAGGCCATAAGAAAGCAACTATATTAATTTTACATGCTGTACTATGAACATTATAAGAGTATTAAAACCACAGAGCAGTTATTATATTAGCTTTACATGCATGCCCTGCATGCCCTGACTCTGCACTGTCCACCTTGGGGCTGAGCACTACCCATTAGTGACAGCCACCTGGCCCTCACCAGACCTGCATGCCCTGGCTCTGCACTACCTACCCACATCCCTGAGGCTGAGTGTGGCCCACTGCTGCCAGCCACATGGCCTTCGCTAGACCTGGCTTTTCACTCTTTACCCAGCACCTTGAGGCTGAGTGTTACTCATCTCTGACAGCCACCTCAGAGCCTCCACTGTGCCAGGCTCTGTACCTGGTCCATTCGTCTCTTACTAATT
This sequence comes from Marmota flaviventris, assembly GCF_047511675.1. Classification (NCBI taxonomy): domain Eukaryota; kingdom Metazoa; phylum Chordata; class Mammalia; order Rodentia; family Sciuridae; genus Marmota; species Marmota flaviventris. The sequence continues at coordinate 145,342,994 of NC_092504.1, read as the reverse complement.
CAATCTTTTTCACTCTGTGAGCAGGATAGTGACTTGCCTAGTCATCTAAGCTTTTTCCTGAAGTCTGAGCTCTTTAAAAGGATTAAATGTCTTACATTGAGTTGATTGCAGATGCACACAGAGTCAGAAATGGTGGAGAGAGACTCACATGCCCCAGACCTGTTCCTTCATCATAAGCCCACCATCAGGCAGGTTATTGGCCTTGGGCATGTCCACAGGGTTCATGCTATAGCCCACGATGACCCCAATGAAGTTAGAGGTTTTCTAGCTGGTAGCAGTTCTACTGGAATGATGATCTTGGGGACTGGGCCCAGATGTAGCTTGTCTGTGAGTTGTATAAGACAAGACTGTCCCTCAGACCCCTCTGGAAGTGAGGGACAAGTGATAAGCCCATGAATCCCAGGTCAGCTGCAGAGTTTGACCTCCTTCTAAGGGTCAGATTTGGACAGGAGCAGCTTTTGACCTTGGCAGAAGGCCTGCAGGAAGGCACCTCATTGCCTTGAATGAATGTCATCACTGGCAGGAGCAGCTGGTAGGAGTGTTGGTGGGGCTAGTGGGCCTTGTGGGTTGTTTAAAAATATTAATACGCTAGATGAATTTGGTGAGAGTGATAAAAAATAAAAGTATGCAAATGAAAGAAACAGAATGAAAGTGGGGATATCATTATAGATACATGGTTGTTTTTTGTTTTTTGTTTTTCAATGATGGGGTTTGATCCCAGGGACCCATTCATGCTAGGCAAATACTCAACACTGAGCTTAGTCCTCAGCCTAAAAACATTTTTAAAGTTAATGGATTTTATAACAATAAATTTGGAAACCTACACTCATAAAAAACAACACAACTGTAAGAGTTATACAAAAGTACATACAAGAGGAAGTGAGGGGAAGGGGAAAAATAATACAAGGGGGACAAACGAATGTCAGTAGAGGGGGCAGAGAGAGAAGAGGGGAGGGGAGGGGAGGGGAGGGGGGATAGTAGAGGATAGGAAAGGCAGCAGAATACAACAGACACTAGTATGGCAATATGTAAATCAATGGATGTGTAACTGATGTGATTCTGCAATCTGTATATGGGGTAAAAATGGGAGCTCATAACCCACTTGAATCAAATTGTGAAATATGATATATCAAGAACTATGTAATGTTTTGAACAACCAACAATAAAAATTATAAAAAAAAAAAAAAAAAAAAAAAGATTGTCACAGGCATGTGAGGGAATTGACTACTGGTTTTGAAACCATAGCAAAACTGTATAACCCACCCTGACTCCACCTCCAGCCCAGCCCCTGAACTGCTCTGCACATTTTAGTATCTCAGCCCCCCTCTCTGTCTCTGGAATCTCATGCACTCCCAGCTCCAGTGAGCACCACCCCTTTACACTAAGTCTCTTGTTCCTCTACTCATAGCCGGTACATTCATGAATCCTTTTCTGCAATGTGACAAGAGTCTGGGAGGTCTGAGGACAGGTCTCCTCTGCCCCTGGAGAGACCTCCCTGTATTCATTTCCAATTATGAAATGAGTGGAGTGAGAAGTCTGGGAGAGGGTCTGCATCATCGTAACTGTGGTGAGTCCACATTTCATCTGGACTGCATACTGAGAATCTATTCTCAAGCTGGTTTAGTATTAGCCACCAGACAAGTTCTCTGAAGAAGAGGAAAACTAACTATTATTTCTGCACTATAATAATTTCACAAATAAATGCTTTTAGGTTCACTGGGATTGTTATATAATACATATATTTTTTAACACTTTAAGACAGCTTAGTGGTATTCTAGTAGCATTTTAGAGGAGGAACCTTAAAAAGAATTCATAGGCTTGTAACCAGTTCTCCTGTAACAACCACAGAAGCAAACTAGATGCTCCAAAGTGTTTGTTACCAGCTTGCTTTTCTTCATGTGAATTCCTAACATGAGTAAGATGAAAATCACTAGCCACACACATGCCTGAAAAGACAGTGATGAGTGTTGACTCCTAGAGAAAGAACCTGCAGCCTGTGCCTGCTCCTCCTGCCCAGGAGGTCCAGCTCCTCTCTGAAGTCTGCTCCAGGAGGTCAGCCTCTGGACTGCTCTGCACTGCTGGAACATCACTTTTCAGGCAGTCACTGTCCCACAGATGTTTCCCTAGAAGTTTCCTTGGCAAAGCTACAAACAGATTTGATCAGTGGTCAGCTAGCTCCTCTTGTGTTCTTGTTTGATAGAGATATTTCTATTTCTTCTTTGGCTTTGACAGCAGTTTGGGCAAGTGTTAATCTGACAGAAATAACTGGCACATTCCTTTCTGTCCTATGGAATGCTTTTCACCTCCTTCCTTTTTCTTCTTTGCCGCAGTCTGGCTGGGCACAAAATCACGAGCCACTCAAGCAGGAACAAAGTTTATTTTTTGAAACTGCCGCCAATGTCCTGTACGCGCCCGGGAAGATTTTTTCCACCCACGCGGCCTCCTCCCGGACCGCCGAGAGAGCTCCTCCCCCGGAACTCCCTCCTACTGTACTTCCCCAACCAATGGGAACTCTCCAGGAGTCCCGTAGCCAGCCTAGGTGAACAGCAGGAGTCCAATATCCATATGAATGCACATCTTAACATAATCATATCATCTCAATGGCTAGCTGGCATCACCTTTGGACCAAAAATGCCATGCATCATATACTTGGCTCTTAGCACTTCTTAAAGAAGAAATATCTAAAATCCTGTGGCTTAATTTGAACATTCTCAGTTTTTAATGGGGTACTTGGGTTAGCCGTGGAAGGAGCCTCATTGTGCCCTTTTACTAACTGAGGGTGAAGGGCTGGCACATGGGCAAATGCTGTGGCTTCACACACTCCATCCCATTGAAAGACCCCAGCCCAATAACTTTAGGCCCAGTAATAAATCACCAGGGCTTGCTTCCGCACCTGCACAGACGTCAGATGTATTTTTCAGAAAATCAGTTAAGTGTAACCGATTAAAAGGGAAAAACAGGATGGTTGGGAAAGAGCAGAAGAATAGATTCCAGGGCATGCCTGACTAAACAGGGGCTAATAAGCAGGAATAGAAAAAAAACAGAGTGTTCATATGTAACTGTCATATGGTGTAATTCCAGGAACATAAAATGAAAAATAACTTTACCCTTTAGGTAACCTGTATGTTGGGTTCAAAATAACCAATAAGAAACCTGTTGCTTACCGCGCGCGCGAAACCTGCTCCTTGACCCTATAAAAAATTCTGTACCCCAAAGCCCGGTGTGCCAGTTCACCGAAGCTCCGGCTGAGGTTTCGCTGGGCACCCGCAGGCGCCTGTGTATCAATAAATCGCCTCTTGCTTTTGCAGCCAGTGCCTCGTGCGTCTTTCTTGGACAGGGAATCGGTGGGTCTTTCACCATAATGCTTACCTTGAGGGGTTTATGCGCAGATAGACCAGGGATGGGACCTTGTAACTAGGGGCCACATGCAATCTTCTTCTTCATGAAAGCTTCCCAAGACCAGACTTGCATATCTCTAAAATGAGGATGATGGATGTGTGCAAAGAGCAAAGAAAGGAGGAAGAAGTACATTTTCATATTAGTTTGTATAAACACACTATTATTCTGCAGTCAGTTGATTCACACTGCAAACCCAAGTCGAGTAAACAAAGCAATTCACTCTGTGTATCATTCAGTACCATTGGGAAGGGCAACAATGAGATGCTGTAAGATGGCAAAGCTCCACCGAGTTTTCATCAGGACCAATTTTGTTATTAATGGTATGGAGCACTGAAATGTTCAATAGGCCATTAAAGCCTAGCTACTGCAAAATCACCTTCCAAAAGCAACACAGCTCTCCTTGCCAGGCACTGTAACACATGTGTGCAATCCCAACAACTCCAGAAACTGAGGCAACAGGATTGCAAATTTGAGGCCAGCTTCACCAACTTGGTAAGAGCCTGTCTTGAAATAAAAATAAAAAGTGCTTGGGGCTGGGGTTGTGACTCAGCGGTAGAGTGCTTGCCTTGCAAGCACAAGACCCTGGGTTCAATCCTCAGCACCACATAAAAATAAATAAGTGAAATAAAGGTATTGTGTCCAACTACAACTAAAAAATAAATACTTTAAAAAATAAAAAGTGCTAAGAATGTAGCTCGATGGTACAGCACCCCTGGGATCTATCCCAGTACCAAGAAAAGAGAGAGAGAGGGGACACTTCCGACTGTACACAAAACTTCCCTTAGACAAAGAAGATGTTGTCAGGTAGAAATCTGGAGGGCCAAGCAACCCAAGGCCACACAGACTTCCTTACTCTTAATGGAAAGGATAGTGACACCAGAAGAAGACTAAAAGGAAGAGGCCTGGATGTGAACATATCCTAGCACTTCCCAGGCACCTGACTTCATGAAAGCTTCCGGAGACCAGACTTACATATCTCTAAAATGAGGATGATGGACGTCTGCTACACAGGAGCATGCAGCAGAGGCCCCATCTGCTGCTCTCCCCTTCTGTGTGCCATGCATGCATTCATACACCATCAGTGCATGTGCTAAGTGATACGGAGATGGTGCTATTGGATCTGCTGGCCAAGTCTTCCTTTTTCACCCACAGCCAAGAAGTGGGTCAAGGGATTCTGCTCAGATCAGCTCTGCCCCCAAGTTGAAATGGAACAAGAAATGGGATTTTAGAATGAGGAATCTGAAACTCTTCACCAATAATACACAAAACACCCCGAAAATCTTCATCCAAGTGAGCACTTTATAAAGAAAGCAGCTTCTTATCTCTTCAAGTCATTCTCATTTAGAAAATTAGATTCCTAAACACCCAAGAAAGCACAATTCCTTTAGCCAGGGTGGAATGTCTCTTTGGGGTCTTAAATCGTGGCTAAACCTCACTCCCAGGATGATTAAGCTCTCAGTTTACTGACCAAATGCACCATCAAATGCCTTTTCAAATGGATCTAAGAGACCTTCTTCTTAGTGGACATGTCCATGGTGCTTAGCCCAGGTCATCAGTCTCAGGACTATGTGTTATGCAAAGACAGAGCAGACAGGCAAAGACACAACCCAGGGACTGTGCAGAGCTGAAACCCCTTGCCCACACCCTTAAGCTCAGAAGTGGGGGGCTCTGTTACCCACAGCCTGCTTTCCTTTCTTGCTCACCTCCCTCAAAGACCCCCTTCCCCAGTGTCATCTTCTCTCTCCCCTTTGACTCTTGCTCTGCTCCTCTGCCATGTAGATTTACAAGGCATTCTTCCCTCTTTTAGTGAGACTTTCTCCTACACAGGGAAGAAAAGAGCAAACAGCCTACAATTCTGATACCCTCTGTAATGAGCTGGTGAAGTGGGGCTAACTGAGTAAATGTCAGGTCCCTTCTCAGGGTGTTGACAAGAGTCCTCCATGATGCTGTAGATGAACAGAAAGTTTGTTATGGACAGTTGCTTAGGACATGGAGGTACTGAAGTGGGCACCTCCTTTCTCCACAGAAAAGCCCTCTTCACCATGGCTGATTTTTGGACTGTCAGCAAAAGAGTCTCTGCAAAAGAGTCCAATGTAGATAAACTTCCTATTTTCATGTCACCCTGTTTACTTGGCCACTGGCCGAGAAGATACCAGCACTCCAGGTGCTGGAGACCCCTTACTAGTTTTCACAAACATATCCAGTATAGTACTTTGAAGAAATGTGCAAACAAGGCCTCTGGCCTTGACTGGGCTTCACAGAGATGTCTAATTTTAAGATAAGTTACAATTGGGCTCCATGGTAACAGCTGGCAGGGGGAGGAAAAAAAGGAGAGAAGAAGCTCTCCCCTTCTCAGGTGTTGTCCTTGAAGAGTTAACTTGCCCAAAACAGTGAAAGAAAAAGCTGCTTTTATGTGAACTTCTGCAGACTGTGAGCTTCTGAGCCCCTCCCCTTACATGCTGGGTATAAAACTCTGAAACTCCCTGAACTTGGGGTTCAGGGAATTGATTGATTACAGCAAAGTCTGTACCCTCTGAACCTGGCTACAGCCAGTTTCCTGCTATCTTTGGTGCCTTGCCTTGTTTGTCCCTACAACAGTACCCTGGAGCAATCTCTGTGGAAGAAGGCCATAGGTCAGAGGTAGGCAGATCAGTTCCATTGTGATGTTGAGGGGAATTTAATCTAGGTACTGAAGGAAAAGGGTCAGGAGAAGCAGACAGCAGAAGGTCTGGTCAAGCCACTCTCATTCCCTGGGTGAGTTGGGGTTCATCTGGAATGCCCATTTTTTCAAAGCTGAAAGCTGTCCTGTCCCTCCCACCAGAGACCTTCACAGCAGTCAACACCAAGGGACAGGGAGACCAAATTGCCTGGGTTCTTCCTCTCTTTGCTTTGGTTTGGGAATCAGAACAATGATCTTCAGCTGAAGGTAGTATGGTCATTGGAATCAGAGATGCTGCACGTGGCCTGAGGTGGCACCATTAGTGTCATCACTGGCAGGGCAGAGATGCTACATGTAGCCTGGGATAACACCATCTGTGTCCTTGCTGGCTGCAAGTGACCTGAGGCAACATTGTTTGTGTTATTGCTGGCCCCACTCAAGCCTCTGAGTGCTGCTTCTGGGGACACATGTTCTTCTAAAGGCACAGGAGAGTCTGGCTCCATCCAAAGCTGCTTGCAGCTATCCCGCTACTGGCTCTTGGTGACGTTGAAGCAAGATTTAAAGTTAGGTAGTCAGTGTAGTTAGGTAAATTTGGTCTAATATCAAGAAAGATCCAAAATGGAGGCCATATTGAGAATGAATTCCGGGAAAAGCAGAACAACTCTTGGAATGTTAATGAAGTCCGGGACCCCACCCTTGACAGAACAAAGGACAGGAATGTGACAGGAATGCGGGAAAGCTAAATGAAGACTTCAGCTATAAAAATAGGAGAAAACCGTGCTTCCAGGGATTCCATCTCTTGGGTCCCCTTCTTCCTCCGGGAGAAGTCTTTTCTGCTGTCCTTTAATAAACTTCTAGTTCCACTCTGACCTTGCCTCAGCATGCTTCTCTGGTGTTATTCTTCAACATTGGGGAAGCAAGGACTCGACTCGTCTCCAGTCAACTGCGGTAACAACATGCCTGATCAGCAATGGCCTGAAAGGCAGACTCTTGACACACAGAGCCTGCACCCCACAGGTACACAAAAGTAAAGCCTCTCTTTGAACACTTACTGGTTGTGAATTTGACAAATAGCAGTGGCTTCCTACACATGTTATATTTGGTTGTCATTAAGCGAAAAACCTTTAAAGGGAGTCTTTCTTTACCTCAGGAACAGCTTAATTGAATACAATTTCTATACTGTAGAATTCACCCATTCAAAGTGTGGAAATGTGTTGTTGTTGTTGTTTTTGTTGTTTGCATTGATAGAGTTGTGCCTCTAGAGTCATGATCAATTTTTGGAATATTTCCATCACTCCAACTTAATGCCTCCACTCATTAGCAGTCAATTTCCATATCTCTCTCCAACTCTTTGAGCCCTAGGTCACTCTATTGTACTTTCTATTGCTATATAATGGGGTTCTTTTAACACTGCTTTTAAACCAATGAAAGAAAATCCAAATCCCAGTGCTATGAGCCACTGTGAGCACAGGCTGGGTAAGGGGCAGAGTCAGTTCTGCCAGTTGGGTGGGAGCTCCATGTGTGGGTAGTCAGACCTGGACGTGGGGCCTGACTCCACTAGCCAGTGTGTGGCTTCCGGGTGAGCTGGCCTCTCTGCAACTATTGTTAGGTTGGTGGCAGCGACTTGGTGGCGACTTAGTGGCACCAAGGATCACTGAAGGATCTATGCAGGTGGGGAGGGAGTCAGGTAGGTCTGAAAGGCCACCGCCATAGGACAACATGGACCATTGAGGTGGCAATTTGTTTTTCTTTTTTTGGATTGGGCATCATCCAAACATTGTTTACAAGAAAACAAAACCTCATCACATTCATCTGTCCATTTATTGTCCCTGTAATATGAGGGTGCAGTATCAGTTTAAGTGCTCCAAAGTAAAATATAGCAGGGTGAGGGCAGTGGGAGTGCTGGAGAGGGGCTTCCTCTGAGGAGGTCAGGAGGGAAAATGTGGGAGCCCCAGGGGTTATCCCAGGCAGAGGAGAGACAGCTGCATGGATCCTGAGGCTGGAGTGCCTTGGAGCATGTCAGAGCCAGGCTGATCCTGGGAGCACAGAGGCTGGAAATGAGAATCAGGCTGGGGACAGCAGCAGAGGTTGGGTCCTATCCAACAGCCCCATCATGTGAGCCATGTGTGCAATTTTAAAATTTCTAGTATCTGCAGTGAAAAAGTAGAAAAAAAATAGATGAAGTTAATATTGATAATACATTTTATTTAGCTCTGTATCCCAAATGGTATCATTTGAATATGTAATTAATATAAGAAATACTAATGAGTGAAAAACGAGCCTCTATCTCAGAGCAAAGCCTGTCCAAGGAAGAGACATGACCTTTGTCCTTGGAAAGACCCACAGAGCCCTCCTAGGCACTGACCCACCCTGCTGAGTTGTTTATCTACAAATAACAGGAGAGATCTCCTGCACCAGGTGTCCTTGACTCAGTCAGGCTAGGTGGGGACCCATAGCAACCCCCTAGCAGCCACCAATCAGCTTGAGACAAGGAAATACCTGGGATGCCAGATGACCCTCCCAGTAGTTTATGGTGGTTGATAACATGTTGGGAAACCATGTAGTTTAGCATGTACACCCCTCATGCCTAAACCAATCAGTTCAAATGAATCCCCCTCTTGCACTAACCAATCACCCCTACCCAAGTTGTTCCCACTAGTGAATGTGCTAATCATATTTTAGAGTTGTTTTATGACTTTCCCGTGGTGTGTGATGATTTGCTAAGAGATGCTATGATGTATGTGAAATCCCTGCCTTCCCCAAAGAATGTATAAAACTGCTGCAAACCCTGGGCTCGGGGCCTCTCAGCATCACCAGTTGCTGTGTGAGTGTGGAGGACTGAGCTAGCTCACAATAAACACCTCTTTGCTGCTTACATCGATCTTGGTCTCTGGTGGTCTTTTGGGGGTCCCGAATTTGAGCTGTGGATACATTGTCCCACAGGACCTTCCGGGGGCCCTCATGAAACACGTGTCAGAACTGCTGAGCTGGGGAAAGGCAAGCATCTCATTACTGTCTTACTTTTCCCAGGTCACAGGCACTCAGTCAGATCAAGTCCTTTGCCTTTCCAGCATGAGGGACAGTGAATGTCACATGGTTCCCAAGGGTATCCCACAGAAGGCTTCCAGAAAGCCCAAAGCTGGAAGCAAAGCCTGAGCCTCTGCCCAAGCAGAAGGTTGTACCTGGGTCCTGCCCATCAAGCCTGCCTGGGCCTGGGTTGAAGAACAGAGCTGAGATTCTATAGCAGTGGACAGAGATGTCCCCCTGAGGAGCCACTGCCATTCAACAGCAAGGACTGTCTCAAGAACTTGACATGACTCCAGGCTCAAACCACCTTGCACTGCAAGTGAGAAAATGGGCACACAACACACTCAACCTGATGCACACAGCTGTTGTGTATCCATTTCGGGAGTCAAGACCACCACAGAAGCTCCTAAGCAAGCTCTGCAGAGCCTGAGAGACCAGGCCGTGGTAGTGGGCAGGGCCTATATGTGACAGAGGGTGGCCCGCCATTCCCATGTCCCTCTTGCTCTCTCCCTTCTGCAGCCATGAATGACCTGCACAGACCCTGGGTAGAATTTACTACACAACATCTTTATTTTATTTTTATGTGGTGCTGAGGATCAAATCCAGCACCCCGTGCATGCCAGGTGAGCGCGCTACCGCTTGAGCCACATCCCCAGCCCCTAGACATCACTTTTTGAATTTCTGCAGATATTGTCAAGGGGAAATTCTATTTTCACTTATAATAATCCTATCAATACTTATACACCAACAAATTTGTATCCAGAAACCCAACCAAGATTAAGGAAGAGGGAAAAGGGCTTTGCACTGTGAATCTGTACTCAAAGGAAGAGTGATTTGCACTCTTTGATAGATGCACTCAGGAACTGTACAAGACACTGGAAGTGCATGTTTGATTAAAAATGGAACCAGCCCTCCTTTGTACTGAGCATGGTTCTACACACTATGGATATTTCTGGGGTGCAGGACGCACTCCCCCAACCTCTGGCACCTTGGCATTTGAGAAGCACCAGGAGCAGAGATCATGCTGGCTTCTTCTTGCTGCTCTCCCTTTTTAGTAATTAGAGTGCCCAAGGAATCAAACATCTGCTCAGAAGCAGACAAACTTCACTTTTGTAGAAGAGTGTGTTACCAAGAAAGTCTGGACAGCAGGCACATGAGGGCAGGCAGTCCACTACTTTTATCCCTAAGGCAGCACTGCCCCTCACTCAGATAGGATGAACTGGGGGTTCCAATCTACGTGACTAACCAATCATTTTAAAATGGGGGTGGGCAAAGGGAAGGGCTGTAGTTCAAGTGACTAGACTGGACACAGATTGGGGAGCTCAGGATGGACATGAGGGGAGGCATTTGGGCCATCCTCTGGAGACTGGATCCAGGAAGTTAGACAGGCTACAGGATGCCTTTCTTACATCCCATTTTTACATTTAAGGTTAAACACTATATTCTGAAAATGGACCAACAGACTTTCTATTTTGCATACCCTGAAGCAGCCATAAAAGAACCCTGACCTTCCTCTAAGGCAGGCCATAAGACTATCATTCCTACAGTTCTCTCTGTGCCTGGAGGAAAGGCCCTAAGACAGAAGGCCCAGAGGAGCCTGTGCAAACAGGACTTGCAGAGTCCCCAGTTTCCTCCCATCAGTCAGACCCCCTTGCCCAGTTGTGCTTCTTCACAAGGGTTCATTTCAGCAAACTAAGCATAAGCATATGGCTTCCCTGAGTCCCAGGGTCCTCTTCTGAAAGCCCCTGTGTTGGATTTACATTAAAAGGCTGGAGATACAGCTCAATGGAGGAGCACTTGTGTAGCATGGGTGAAGCTCTGAGTTCAATCCCCAGCACCCAAAAATGATGAAACAGAACAAAAACCTAAAACATTCATCTTGAATTCATTTGCATGCTTTTCTCTTGTGGATGTGATGTTGCTTTGTGGTGGGGTCTCAGCCAAAGTCCTGGTAGTAGGCATGGATAAGACTGGTTCTTCTCCCCTATGCTACAAACACGAAGGAGAAAAGCAGGCTGTCTCCTGGTGGAATGCCTTGGCTGGCAAGAGGTGACAAAATAGCCCAGTACGTTTATTTGACATAATTCCAGTGCTATGCAAGGCATGCAAAAGCCAGAGTGCAGGCCTAGGGTTGCAGGAATGCATAAGAAGGAAACAACTTCTGAAAAGACCTTACACAACTGCCTCTCCACATGGGTTGGAGCTGAAAATAAATTAGCGTAGCAACCCACAAACACAAAGTCTAGGCACTTTGCTCTGTAAGTTCATCTTGGGTTCTAGTAAGGCTGTTTCTTTATGACAGCCTCAACCATTTAGTTTTCATGGTTATTTGGGATTCCACTTTATTGAGTCATATGAGTTTCTCTCTCTTGAACAGGGTGCTCCCCCTTACTCATTTTCTTGGTATCCCCACAGCATCTAACATGGGGTTGGCACTCAACAAATGTTTTCTGAGCTATATAATGGGTGAGTATAATCTAATGGGGCAGATGAAGTGGCAGAAAGCAGGTTGTTCATTGCTGGGTAAATAAAAACAAGGGAAGTCAGACCTCTTAAAACATCCCCTCCAGTGCTGCAAAGTGGCACAGCTCTGAGTATGAAAACGCTCACAGACTGTTCTTGGCAGAAAGTATATACATCACCCAACCAAACAGAGAATTCTGTTTAATAGGAGAAGAACTTAGTATTTGTTCAAGATATTTTTTTTTTTTGGCGGAGGGGGAGGGAGTACCAAGGATTGAACTCAGAGGCACATCCTCAGCCCTTTTTTGCATTTTATTTACAGACAGGGTCTCACTGAGTTGCTTAGCACATCGCCATTGCTGAGGCTGGCTTTAAACTCGTGATCAGCTTCAGATCCATCAAGATAGATAAGTAGAAAAACAAACAGTATGAAAAAGGAAAGGAATAAACCATTTAGAACAATACAGAATACCTCAACAACAGACTCTGCCTGCACCACAGTGGAGAAAATGTCAGAGATGAAATTTGGAAACTTTATGGTTAAACTGAAGTATGAGTTGAACAATGACATAAAAAGTGAAATGAGAGAGAAAATACAAGAAATAAGATATTTCAATAAATAGAGATTCTGAAGAAGAGTCAGTCAGAAATCCCCCCCAAAAGGAATCAAAAAACCAAATTAAAAATCAAATGAGGGCTGAGGATATAGCTCAGTTGGTAGAGTGCTTGCCTTGCATGCACAAGACCCTAGCTTTGATCCCCAGCACCCACCCATCCCCAAAAAAATCCAAAGAAAAGAATGACCAACAGACTAGATCACTTGAAACAGATATTCAGGCCTCAAAGACAAACTACCTCATCTTTTTAAAAATTATTTTTTAGTTGCAGATGAATACAATACTTTCATTTTATTATGTGGTACTGAGGTTTAAACCCAGTGATGTACCAGACAAGAGCTCTACCACTGAGCCACAACCCCAGACCCAAGTATATAATATTGAAAAGAAAAGTTGAAATTACTTTACATTTATTGTTCTTGTATCCAGAAAACATGGTGCAGTATTTTTATTGTAAAAGTTCTATAGATTTCTACACAGAAAGCCATATTTTCTTCTAATATAGTTCCACTTCTTAACTTCTTGACTAGATGTCATTTATTAGATATTGATTTTTTTATTATTATTTCACTCTCTTATTATACATATCTTTAGATTTTCAATTTTTTAAAATGTTAGTTTAAGTTAGTTTGTTTTTAGAAATTGGTCCACATCATCTAGTTTATCTTATTTTTTACATACAGTTGTTGATAGTATTCTGAGAAAATCCTTTTTTCTTTCTTTCTTTTTTTAAATATTTATTTATTTATTTTTAGTTTTCGGCGGACACAACATCTTTGTTTTGTATATGGTGCTGGGGATCGAACCCAGGCCGCACACACGCCAGGTGAGCGTGCTACCGCTTGAGCCACATCCCCAGTCCTCTTTTTTTTTTTTTGTAAATTCTGAATTGATGTCCCAAGTGTTATTTCTGACTCTGGTAATTTCAATCTTCTTTGTCTGTCTGTCTGACTGCCTCTCCTCTCTCTCTCTTTTGCCCTCTCTGATTAGATTTAATGGTCAATTTTGTTAATCTTTTTAAGGAAAATGAAATTCATTTATGTTCACTGGTTCTTTTATCTCAGTTCTGTTTGTATTTAACTTTTTTCTACTTAACCTGTAAATTTATATACATTTTTAGTAAAAATTACAAATGTCAGAAGTATGTCAGTTTTGTCACAATGTCTGTTGTATGGTGTTTACATCACCATTCCATCCATCTTTTGGTTCTTATTTTTGTGTTTCACTCTCATTCTTGACCTTTATGTGATTTTGAATATAAAGTGAAATCCTTGTACACAGCTGTATCTTTTTTATGCAGTAGTAGCTATTAAACCCACGTGTTCTTTTCAACTGAAGTATGTTGTCAGCCCTTTTATTTTTTAAAAATATTTAATTTTTTATAGTTTTTTTTAGGTGGAAACAATATCTTTATTTTATTTTTATGTGGTGCTGAGAATCGAACCAAGTGACTCACTCATGCTAGGCCAGGGTGTTACCACTTGAGCCACATCCCCAGCCCCCCTTTTTATTTTTTGAAATAGGACATTGACAAGTTGCTGAGGCTGGCCTCCAACTGCCATCCTCCTATCCCAACCTCCTAAGTTTTTATTTTTCATGTTCATATTTATTTTTTAGTACCTTCCTTAAAATTGGAGAGTTGGATCTATTTTCATTTAAAGCAATATTTCTGGTATTTTGCTGTTCATTTTCTTCATGCTCTATGCTTTCTGTTGCATCTTGCAGTTTTTATCTCATGTTAACATATGGTTTTGTTTTTCTTAGTTTTAATTAATATTTTAACCTTACAAAATGAATTTGCATTTTTATCTACTTAGTATCATAAGATTACAAAATTGTGCTTCTTTACAGCCCTGTCCCTCAACTCTGATCCATATTTTCATGATAGGCTATTTTTATAAAATGTTTATGAGCACAATGGTTTGAATGGAGTTTAGCCCACAAGGGTTTATGCATTGCATACTTAGCTCTTAATTGGTAGTGTTTAGCTGATTGAATCTTTAAGTAGGGAGAGGTGGAATCTAGTGTGTGATTATCAAGTCATTGGTCCATCACACTCAGAAGAGACTAATTCTAGTGTCTTGCAGTGAGTTCTTGAAAAAAGTAAGATTTTGACAAGTCAAGACTATCTCTAACTTCTGCCTGCCTATGTCATTTTCCCCTGTCCCACACACTCATGTCATGATGCCATCCACCATATTATAATGCAGAAAACTGGGCACCAATCAGAAATCAAATTGATGGTACCCTAGATATTGGTCTTCTAGTCCCAAAATTGTAAGTTAAATAAGTCTTGTTTTCCTGGTACAGGGCCCAGTATTTTTTTAAAAGAGAGAGAGAGGGAGGGAGAGAGAGAGAGAGAGAGAGAGAGAGAGAGAGAGAGAGAGAGAGAGAGAGAGAGAGAATTTTTTAATATTTATTTTTTAGTTTTCGGTGGACAGAACATCTTTATTTTTATGTGGTGCTGAAGATCGAACCCAGTGCCCCGCGCATGACAGGGAGCACGCTACCACTTGAGCCACATCCCCAGCTCCGCCCAGTACTTTTTATAGCATCAGGAAATGAGATAATATGTGCTGTTCAATATAAATTGGTGAGTATTCCTTTTGCATTTATACTTTCAAATAAAATAGAATACAGAAGTCACAAGTTCAAAATGCTGTTGTACTATTTTCTATATTTATCTACTTAGCTCTCTTTAATATCACTTCTTATTATTTTGTATGGATTTATGGTATTGTCTTTTACCATTCCATTTAAGTTTAGTCAGTTATTTGGCATTTCTTGTAGTATTTGTTTACAAAAAAAAAAGCTTCTCATTTTTTTTATACCTTTATTTCTTTTATTTATTTATTTAATTTTTGTGGTACCAAGGATCAAAACCAGGGCCTTGCATGTGCTAGGTAAGTACTCTACCGCTGAGCCACGACCCCAGCCCCAAGCTTCTCATTTTTTATTACATGAGAGCATACATGTTTTTCCTTTTCTTTCTTTTTGATGCTGGTGACTGTATTCATTGTGCCATCCCCCTGGCATGTGTTACCTATTTTCCCTTCATTTCCAGTGCATAGACTGCCTGCATCCTAATGATTACTAGCCATTTTGGTTATCAGATCTACTGTCATGCTATTACAGAGTTTGTGTTTCACTGACTAATTTTACATGGCAAGAGCCCCAGAGCATAAGAGCAATGATTCTTGAAATACACATAAGAGCATCTGTAAAAGCTGTTAATTCACATCATCTTAAGAAGATGAGCACAATAGTGCATTTTAGATAGCAAAACTACATTCATTGATATTTTATTAATTATTATTATTATTGTTAATTGTTATTAGTTACTGTCAACATTTTACTGTGCCTCATTTTTTAATTAACCTTATTGTAGGTATGTGCACATAGGAGAAAGCAGTTGTCTTCTTCAGCTTTTTCACTGCTGCAACTAAAAGAGCCAAAAAGAACAATCATAAAAGAGGAAAAGTTTATTTGGGAGCTCACAGTTTCAGAGGGCTCAGTCTATAGAAGGCTGGCTCCATTCCTCCAGGGATCAAGGTGAGGAAGAACATCATGATAGAAGAGTGGGGTGGAGGGAAGTGCTTCATACCATAGTCAGAATAAAGCAGACAACAGACACACGAATAACAAACAAGACTCACCGGTGTTAGACTCTCTGGTTTGGGGGTCCTGGGGTCCTGGGGATCCCAGACGAGCCCCCAGATGTTATGCCAGATTCGTGGGACCCTATAGACCTCCAGGAGCCGAGTCCGATGCAAGCACACAAGAGTCTTTATTGCAAGCTCGAGCCTGGACTCACAACCGTTCCCGATGCAGTGGTCCCAGGGAGTGAGTCCTGGTCCTGTGTTCAGTGAGATTTTATAGGTTTTGGAGGGATACTATATGTGTCACAACATCACACAGCAAATCATTTCATACCACGGGAAAATCAAACAACAACTCTTAACATTGATTAGCACATTCACTGGTGGGAACAAGTTGGGTAGGGGTGATTGGCTAGTACAAGAGGGGGGTTCATTTGAACTGATTGGTTTAGGTCACGAGGGGTGTACGTGCTAAACTACATGGTTTTGTTAGACCAGGATGCAATAAAAGACCACTAACTCCAATTAAAATCAAATTAAAGCAAGCTTATTATTTCGACCGGCCGGGCTGCCTCTCCCTCCCAAAACGGCGGGAACAAGACAGCACCCCAGCTTTCCTGCAGCCCAGCTTTATAGCCCAGAAAGTTACACAAAGGGGGGTTACAGATAACAGAACTCTGATGAGCATCACACTAATGGTAGTTTACATTTTTTGCTGGCCCCAACATCAGAATTTATGAGGACCATTAGAGCCTCAGAGAGGGTCGTTGTCTGGCCAGGGAAGGCCAATATTTATGAGGTGTCACTAAGTTTCAGAGAGGGCTGCACTCTGGTCAGAGAGCCAGGCATGGGTGAGTTCAAGGCACGGGCAGGCATTCCAAGCAGGTTCAGAATTTGCAGTAATTTATAGTAAAGCCGAAATTATCTTTTCATGGTTTTGTGGGGAGATGCCCAATTTTAAGAAAAGATCAGGTTGGGTCTATCAGTTTCCCAACATGTTATCAACCACCATAAACTACTTGGGGGTCATCTGGCATCCCAGGTATTTTCCCTGTCTCATGCTGATTGGAAGTTGCTAGGGGGTTGCTATGGGTCCCCACCTAGCCTAACTGAGTCAGGGACATCTGGCGCCACAGACTGTAAGAGTAAAAGAAATTGAAGTCAAAGTATAAAAGACCGGGTGTTGTAAAGTTTCTAAGCTGCAAGGCCTGAGTTAAAATGTAAAGGACCAGGTATTGTTAAGTTCCTATGCTACACCCAAAACCTGAAATTCCTGTAGCTGTTAGGACAATACCCGGAACTGCCCAGTAAATATTCCCCCTGACCATCTGGTTG
The DNA here is from genome assembly GCF_047511675.1 of Marmota flaviventris. Lineage (NCBI taxonomy): Eukaryota > Metazoa > Chordata > Mammalia > Rodentia > Sciuridae > Marmota > Marmota flaviventris. The sequence continues at coordinate 145,325,895 of NC_092504.1, read as the reverse complement.
TTTAATGATCTAGGACCCTGTGCGGCCTGGCACATAGGCATCGCAGGACCTAAACCAATCAGTTTGAATGTATCCCCCCCTTAGGAGTGACCTATCACTCCCGCCCAACCTGTTTCTGCCAATGAATGTACTAATTGTGTTTAAGAATTGTTGTTTGATTTTCCTGCGGTGTATGATGATTTGTTAAAGGAGACTGTGATGTATGTAAAGTCCTGCCCTTCCCAAAAAGTGTACTTAAACACTGTTCAAGCCCTGCTCGGGGCTCTGGGCTGCTCTCCCTTCTTGAGTGAGCACGGAGCCCCAGCGCGCTGGATTGGATCCTCAATAAACCCCTTTTGCTGTTGCATGAGCCGGTCTCTTGGTGGTCTCTTCCTCCGACGTTCGCCGGACCCTTACAAGACCTCTCCTGTTATTTACAGACAAACAACTCAGCAGGTGGGTACGTACTCAGTAGGAGTGCTCTGTGGGTTTTTCCAAGGACAAGGGTCATGCCCCCTTCCTTAGGACAGGCCTTGAGGTAGAAGCTGCTATTCTTTCTTTATTTTTAAAAATGGAGCCACATTAGTTTCTCAGGACCACCTTTCATTTGTTCCCGGCAACCATGACCCCCAAGTCGAGTCACCCACCAAACAATCCCAGAATAGTACTAAGTTAACTATTGATAATCTTTATGCAGCTACCCAACAAAGTGCTGCTTCTGATTTTACCTATTAGTAAAAATGTCTTAATATCCCCTGGAGGTGGTATTTACAAAATGAAGACTGGTGTTTATGGACCTCTTCCCTCTAAGAGTTTTGGATTAATTGTCCTACATATAGCTCTGCCTTATGAGGAATCCACGTAATTCCTGAAATTGTTGATCCTGATTTTGCAGGTGAAATTTTAATCATGGCATATTCTACCCAAACCCTTTCATTGATAGTGGAGAACGAATAGCCCAGATTTTGTTACCTTTTTTTCAATTTCCTTCTAAAAATCAATCAAGAACTGGAGGATTTGGTAATACAGGAAAGTATATATTTTGGGAAACTTTAATTACTGATCAGAGACCCTCTTTAACTCTAAATATTCAAGGAAAATGTTTTGAAGGATTATTATATACTGGGGCTGATGTCTCAGTTATTTCCATAAAACAATGGCCACAAGAATGGCCTAAAAACAAAAATGCCAAATAACATTAAATGGATTAGGGGAAGTAACAGATGTGTGGTTCAGTTCTGGCCCTCTATCATGTCATACCTTAGAAAATGTTAGGTTTCTAACAACCTTTTACATAATAATGTTCCAATTAATATTTGGGGTGGAGATATTTTATCTCAACTTGGAGCACATATTCACATTCCTTCAAAAAACTTGTAGCCACTGTTCAGTCCCCTCGAGCACTGTCATTAACAAGGTTAACTGGTACTCCTAAATGGATTGAACAGTGGCCTTTAAAAAAAGAAAAGCTTGAGGCATTAAAACAATTAGTTACTGAACAATTACAGGCTGGACATATTGAATATTCCACATCACCTTGGAACTCCCCTGTATTTGTTGTTAAGAAAAAGTCTGGAAAATGGCGACTATTGACAGATTTAAGGGAAATTAATAAATGTATTAAACCTATGGAGGGATTATAATTAGGACTTCCCTCTCCTACAATGATTCCAAATAAATGATCAATTTCTGTTATTGATCTAAAAGATTGTTTTTTTTTACTATCCCTCTCCAACCTCAGGATAAGGAAAAATTTGCTTTTACAGTACCTAAATATAATCATCATCAACCTGTTAAATGTTATCAATGGACTGTGTTACCTCAAGGTATGATTAATAGTCCTACCTTATGTCAGGATTTTGTTGCCCAAGCCTTAGAACCAGTTCGACAACAATTCCCTTGTTACATTTTATATCATTATATGGATGATCTTTTATTAGCAGCCCCTACAAACAATGAGCGTGATTGTTTTTATGAAGCAGTTCTAAAGGCTTTATCAAAATTTGGATTACAAATAGCCCCCAAAAAGTTACAAATTAATTTTCTTTATTAATATTTAGGATTTATATTGGATAAACAAAAAATTAAGCCTCAAAAGTTTCAAATAAGAAAGGATAATTTAAAGACTCTTACTGATTTTCAAAAATTACTAGGGGATATCAATTGGATTCGTTCATCTATAGGGATCCCTACTTATCAGTTATAACATTTATTTACTACTCTAGAAGGTAATTCTGAACTACTTAGTTCTAGAACTTTAACTAAACAAGCATTACAAGAATTAGCCTTGGTTAAACAATATTTAAATGAAGGATATTTATCTTATATAGATTTAAAAAAATCCATACAACTAATTCTCTTCCATACTCCTCATTCCCCATCTGGAGTGCTAACTCAAACTGATCATATAATAAAATGGATTTAATAAGTATAATAAATGATTAACTACATGTATAATAAGTATAATAAACAATTAACTACATGTATAGATAAACTAGCCTTTAATAATTAAAGATAAATCTAGACTGTTACAATTGAGTGGTAGAGAGCCAAATCAAATTATTACTCAAATAACTCATCAACAAATTTCTTATAATCTACAATTAAATGAAAATTGGCAAATTGCTTTAGCTGGTTATTCTGGAGCTTTTTCTACTCAATATCCTAAATCTAAAGTCTTTAAATTTTTTAGAAAATATTCTATGATATTAGTAAACCCTATTTCTTTGACTCCTCTTTCCGGTATTACTGACACACACACACAAAAAAAAACTTCAGCAGGATATTGGACTCCTATAGCTTCTAAGGTGTATCCTCATGAGTTTTCCTCTGTTCAACCTGCTGAATTATGGGCTATTACTTTAGCTTTATTAGATTTTTCCAATGTTCCTCTTAATATTGTTTCCAACTCTCAGTATGCAGTTTTGGTGTGCACACATCTACCTTCAGTTAGTCTTCCTATCAATCCAAAAACTGTAATGAGAAATTATTTGCATTTACACAAAGATTATTATTACAGAGAACTATTTCAGTATATTTTACTCATATTAGGGCACATTCTACACTGCCAGGACCATTGACTAAAGGAAATCAATATATTGATTGTTCCCCTTCAAAAGGCACATCAAGAACATGCTTTACATCACACAAACACTAAAAGACTTTACAAAAAATACAAAATAACCCAAAAACAAGCATGTGACATTATAGCTAACTGTTCATCATGTACTACTTTTAATATCCCTTACTGTCCTCTGGATGTTAATCCAAGGGGACTTCATCCTAATGCCCTTTGGCAAATGGATGTTGTTATAATTCAGTCATTTGGATGACTAAGATATATACATCATACCATTGATACTCATGCTCATTTTCAATGGGCCACAGCATTTTCTTTGGAAAAAGCTGATGCAGTCATTTCTCATTTATTATCTTTTTTTGCTATCATGGAAATTCCTAGAGAACTTAAAACTGATAATGCACCTGCATATACATCACAAAAATTACATTCATTTTTACAGAAATATGACATTACACATACATTTGGTATACCATATAATAGTCAGAGTCAAGCTATTATAGAAAGGGCAAATCGTACATTACGAAAATATATACATAAAATAAAAAGGAGGAAAATGTAGATAATCAGACGTGACTGCATGCGTGCTTGCAAATGAGACGCTTTGCAGTCCTTGGTGGAGCTTGCCTGCAAACATGATGTTCTGCCAAGTGGGCTAGGAGGGCTCTGAGAAAAGAGAATTACTTGCAAACAAGAATGTTTGTATGTTCTTATCAAAGAGCAGAACTCAGAATGCTCCAGCCCAAGAGTAGATTAAGACATGATCAGCAAGTTACTTCTGATTAGTAAGTTACTTCTGCACACAATGTTTTGCAACTTAGAGACCTGAGTCATTGCTATTGGAATGCTGCCTTCTTTGTTCACAATACTATAAAAGGACTGCTGTATTCAATAAAGGAGCTTCTTCTTCTTCTTCCTTGCTCATGCTGACCTGCATTTGAATTATTTGCGATGTGGCAATTTATAAGTTAGGTAAATGTGAAATGCTAAAAGATGTGAACAACTGTTCTGTTTAAGAGAATATTCTTTTTAAGAGTGCTACAAAACTCAGGTAATGATTATTTTTTTTAGTTAACCAAACCAGCCCACAATATAGCATGCTAAATTATACAGTTCAAATCCAAGGAAAGTAATTACTTTATTGGGTTACAAAACTTTGGTAAATCAATATAGTACTCTCTAATACAATAAACTATTATTTATGTTGGGAGTCATATATTAGATTTAATGATAATTTTCACTCCAAAATTATCTTTAAGTACCAAATCAAAACACTGATTGATAGCACATCAAGTTATTTTATAGAATTTAATGTCTTTTAAAACTATACAATTTCTCCTTTTAGAGTGAGACTCTTCACGTATGCTGTTCTAGTCTGAATTAGCAAGGTGAGTGTATGTATATAAGGGGAGGCTCTGCATGCTTGGTTCTGAGGTTGGTCCAAAACAGGTAGAGTTGCCATGTCTGAAAAGTGTTAAAATTGTGTTTTGAGGAGACTTAATGTCAATACCAATTCCTCCCAAGTACTCTTAAAAAATTTTTAAATTTTTACATAAATATCAGAATCATAAAAATTAGTCAGTCCAAACCACAATACCCTCAGATGATTGCTTGGATTTTAGAAGCACTGTATCTTTTTATTTTGATCAAAACTTGCATAGCCTTACTCCAGGTTATTTTTTTTAATTCTACCTAAAATATAGTTGTGGTTTTTAAATAACAAATAAATACATTGTCTGATTGAAGAGACCAGGGGACCTGATATCATTTACTGACTTTATTATTTCTCTACAAATGCTGCCATTGCCATCGGTGTCCTTATACTTCCATTCGCTGAGGCCATCAACAATTTAATCTCAGCATTTAGTTTATGTATTACCCATTCCATTGCTTCTCAGATTTTTCTAGCATTGGAAGATACCATGCTTACCCTTAACCCTTCCAGGTAACTGCTAAGGCTGACTTCCTGCACAGAGATGATGATTTCCTGAGGCCAAAGTCTTTTCTGGGTCTTGAGGATATGGTTTGTATATAAGTCTGTCATCCACTGAAACTATATTTGTAAAGGAAATATTAGTAGATTTAAGTTCCATTGTTTTCTCTAGAGAATCAACTACAGAATGTTCTTGGAGATATGTTTTGGTGCCGCAGTCTGGCTGGGCACAATCAGGAGCCACTTGTCAAAAGAAACTAACTTTATTTTTAGAACCACACATGCCAAACAAAACAGCCTCTCAGGAAAAACCCTCAGAGCCCCAACTGCCACCACCGCTTTCCACAAGCCTCTCTCTCCAACCACAAAAGCCTCTCTCTCCAACAAGCCTCTCTCCACCTCCCACAATCCTCCTGCTCTTGAGGCCGATTGGCTGGGTCACGTGGGCGGAGCCAAAAAAGTCCCCCAATGAGCAGCTCCGTGGTCTGAAAGGGCAGGGAAACAGCCCAATGAGCATCACCGCAGAGGAGCCAATCAGCTAGATGTTGCTGGGGCCGCTGTGAGCCAATCATCAGCCGGCAGCTGGAAGTTTGCTGGGGCCCCTTCAGCTGTGGCTCTCAACATCTCCCCCTCTCTGTTTAAACAAAAAGCATGTGGCTTAGGGACCGTGCCTGCCTTAGGTTGTCCAATAGTACATATGGTCCTTACCCGTTAGGTTGGTACCATTGCAATTGGATCTTACCCGTCACTGACTACCGGTCCAGTATACAGCCACACCTGTGGAGAGGTCTTTGTACCACCGGGGGGGGGGGGGGTGAGGTTCTTTGCCTCACCTCTGTTGGCCCCCAAATTTTAGATGGACAATCATGACAAGCAGAAGGGAGGAAGATACACCAAGCCAATTGACGGCTCCTTTTGGAAAAATTGTACCACCGATGACATCATCAGCAAAAATACCCCAACACTACCACAAGTCGCTGCACCAACAGATAGTTCACAATGCATACAGGTGAGTTCACAATGTGTCCAGGCAAGTTCTGCAAGCAGTTCAGTGATGGCTATTGCAGAAGCTGTAGATTGGTTTTATCTTTGACTTCACCAGCACTGGGATGAAGATAGGAATTCTGGCAATAATGGCTAAAGAAAAAATTATGTAACATTACAGAAGGCAATAAAGAAAACAATTTTCTTAACAATTTACATTGTCTTCACCGGCACTGGGATGAAGATAGGAATTCTGGCAATAATGGCTAAAGAAAAAATTATGTAACATTACAGAAGGCACTAAAAGAAAACAATTTTCTTAACAATTTACATTATCTTTAAGAGAATTATTAAATATAATGAAAAGGAAAGGTGAAAGTAAACAAACAGATCTGTTAACCTCCTTTTTTGTTTACATATTAAAACAATCCTCAACAGTTGTTTACCCAATTTAAATTAAACCATTTAAATCACGTGAATAAAAAAATATATATATTTGGATCCATTTTTTCATGAGCGCTCATCATATATGATATATGGACATACGTACATTCAAACATATAACACAAGACACAAGTGTGCACACATATAATACATACAACACATAACCTAATAGTAAAGGCCTTATAACTTTTTACAGGTGAAATCTCCATTGCAATGTTTAAAAACTCTATAGTCAAAAAATAGAACTGATCAGCAAAACATTAACCTAGGTCTGTATGAGCTCAAAAAACGAAATAGAATGTGGGAAAGGGCAATAATAAAATTGATATTGAAAAAAGCATCCTGGTTCTATCGCAGATGTAAGAATAGCCAAGCTGGAGCTCTGGATATCAGCTGTTATGGACTTGAGTCAAATCATCTTCTTTTTGGTCTGTAGAAATCGCTTTAGTTAATCTCTCTGGAATCCAAATCGGCTGCTGTTCTCCCTGTGGAAACACACAAACAGACCCTCGACTCCAGACAATTACTGGGTCAGGACCTTTCCATTGTCCTGTTAGAATATCCTTCCAAAGTACCTTGGGCTTATGCACATTTTTTGGACACATATGCCTTTCCGCAGCACTAAGTCCTGATGAATCCAAATTTTAAAAGTTTAGAGTAAAAAGGGTTATTTTAAGTTTATCTTTGGGGAATATACACCCCTTCCCAATTCCGTCTTTTTGCTTTAATAAGTACATTTTAATAGTTTGATGAGCTCTTTCAACTATGCCTTGTCCCTGTGGATTGTATGGGATTCCTGTTCCTTCGGCTGTGGCTCTCAACATTTTGGTTTTTGCTGCACCAATAAAAGACTTCAGGGTGGAAGGTTGTCTCCACTTTGTGCTGAGAAGTCTGTGGCTGTGCAGCTTTCCAAAGGGATCTCTATGGCTGTCCAGCACATTAATTCCAACCACATTCAGGTTCACAGGGTTTGGGCATTTCTGCATTGTAGCTGTTGTAACAGTTTCCCACGGGTTGAAGATATACTCCAAGGTCCAGAGCTTCATGGTGCCAGCAGCCCAAGCCCTGTCCTGGTTATGTCAGGGGACAATGAGGCACACAGGCATACTGTTCTGCCTTACCAGCATTCAGTGAAACACAGAGCATGTGTATATTTTTCTAGTTAATGGTTTTTTAATATGTTAAGTCTTCATTTAAATATTTGTGCATTATTATCTATAGTTTTAAGTTCCTGAATACAAAAATTTTTAACATTGATCAGTACTATATATGCTTTTAATGAAACTTGTAGCATAATGTATTATGAAAGCATAATTTCATTATAAAATAAAATTATTTATTGTTTCTACCTACAGAGTTTTAAGCCTGAGTCTAGTAAGGTGTCATTACATAGTAACTACAGAATATATTCAAATGGTTTACCACTGAAAGAAGACCTACCAGCAAACTATGTATTAGGCAGGTATATAGAACAATTATTTCCATTCTTACCATTCTTGCTGTAATGCACTACATTTGAAGCACTAGGAAGCTCTGATGTTTTATTTCCATTTTTTTCCTCCATTCCTCCTCCTGCCCTGCAATATCTTGTTCATATGTTTTAATGCTGCATAAATATGCATTTTCTCATGCCTATTTCCTTTGGCTGCTGTGCTGAGCTGTAACAAGTTGATGCTTTTGTTACCTGTATACAGTTGCTTGCTTTAAATTAGTAGATCCTGAAATAGCTTTTCTTGTGTGTCTAAAATAAAAGTATTTATGGAAAAATAAAATAATGGCAACTATCAAAGTTATTTTCATGTGGACTAGTTTTAAATCAGGTTTTGCTATTTCTGTCATCATTTATCACCTTATTTACATGGAATTCACAAACATTTTACACTTTTGGTACATCTGAGTCTGATAACATCTAAAACACATTATTTCACTGTTAAACACTGTAGCCTCAATCTAACACTTTTAATCTTATACTTGGGAAATATTTAACTCAAAAATCAGCCTTTATATATTTCACTTAGCAATGAACTCACAGAGAGGAATGACTTATTCTGTCCTCTTTAGGAAACCTCAGCCTTCCAGAATATATAAGCAAACTGAGAATGACACCTACAGAAAGTATAAATAGTGATATAAAATTTATCTGCAGAAAGCAGCAAGAGAACACCAGAGAAGCAGTTACTTCCTTGAGAATTGCCACGAAGGAAAGGGGGTCACAAACCTCAGTCGGATAACAAATAATGCAATGTCCATACTCATGCACAGGGAGGTTGCTGGTAGAACTCTCTATCCTACTTTTATGAATTCTCCCTACATTATAAGAGAATAAGAAAGAATTGTTCATAAACACAACCAATTATTTCTTTCAAGTGGGTTAATCCAGTGATTAGGTTAAGTTTCTCAAATCCCAATCATTTCACCTCTAAACTTTCCTGCATTGTCTCACAAGCTTTTGGGAGACATCTCATAGCTGAATCATGACAGTTTTATTAACTTACCTATCAACACTGTAGAGTGGAACAGAGAGAAAGAACCTCAGCTCAACAGGGAGAGGAACAGCAGGGGTATCGACAGCAACTTTTGTATTGAAATCCAGAATCAAATGGTACCTTCTGTGAGATGTCATTGGAAACAGACACATAAGCCTTCAACAAGTGTCATATAGGGTCAAGCATTTGGCAACGCTGAGGCTCACCCCTATATCAGGCACAAAGAAAGCCATTTACACTGTTTGCCTCCTATTTAAGAGGACACAGAGACACAGAAGGACTTGGAGTTTTATGTGAAAAGAAAAACTTCAGGATGCAGGTCTGCACCAGGGGGATCGTTCTCCCACCCTGCAGTTATTTCAAGGTGAAGGAAAGTCTGAGAGGGAATAACAGGGAAGGCCATTTTAACTTTTAATTTACCTGCAGATATCTTCACTGAACTTTACTGATTTTTGCTGTCACTGAAATGTCTTCATGACAACCCACCATGATATTAAGGTGGAACCTCTCTTCACCAGAGTTTTATTCAATTACTGTCTCAAAACAGGCATGTACTAACACCAAAGCAAGTCCCACTAACCCAGACTCTGTGAGCAGTAGCAGATTCCTAAGCAGACCCCACGTAGGCATAGAGACATCTGTGCAAACTTCACTGCAAGCATGAACTTAGCTATCTGCCTCAGTGCTCAGTAATTGTCAATCAGGGCAGTGGTCACACCCAGGGAACATTGGGCCTGTCTATGGGCATTTTTGGTTGTCAAAAATTGTAGGGGACCGTGCTAGGGTACCTATTAGACAGGAACCAAGGATGCTACTAAACACATCATCATGAACAGGGAAGCCCCTCAACAAGGGAAGCATCCGGTCTCTCATGTTAACATGCTGAGGCTCAGGAACCCTGGTCTAGATCATAAATGCTACACAGAAAGACACCGGGCCTTTTCCAGTTCATTATTTTGTCCTCAGTGCTTCAAGCACAGTGATTTTCTCATGGTAGGTGAGGAAGGAAAAACAGGGGGAAAAAAGAAAAGAAAAGAAAGGGGAGAGGGAGACATACAGCATATTCTCAGGAGAAACTTAAAGCCTGGGGCAGGGGAATTACTAATTTGAGCCTGATTCTTGTGCTACAGTCTCTCTGTCAAACAGTTTGACCATACTTCTAAAGTTTTCCAGTCCAAGTTTAGTTGTTGATGTCAAGCCAGACGTCCCTCCTTTAATACTCGGCACGATTCCTCCTCAGCAGTGACCTTCCTCTAGTTGAGAAAGTCGTCTTTCCTCCTTCTCTATCCCAAGCATGTACAATGAATGAGTCATTGAGCACTTCACCTGCATGTACACACACACACACACACACACACACACACACACACACACGAACATAAAAATTAACAAGCAGGGTCACTGGAATTCGCTGCTCCCTGCTGGAGCTGGTGACCTCGGAAGATCTCATCCCAGCTGCAAGGAAAACCTGTTGACTGTTGATTGCAAACATTCCAGAGTGGTCGATGCAGTGCTCTACTTCCACTTACAAGTTGCCATCAGAGAAAATATAAGCTCCAATGAGAAACAGTACCTTGCTAAGCCAGTCACTGCCTTCTGCTCTCTGAGAAGCTGTCCTTGTCCCAAGCATGCTGAGCTCTCTCCAGACAGGCATCTCTTGGTGACAGATTGAAGATCAAAGGACAGACTCTTGATACGCATCTTCATTCTCTGCTCTGCTGGCCAAGCTTTATTTCAAACTGGAAGTTTCTCCATTAAAACAAAGAGTCCTTCTGCTCTGCAGTCACCCAGAAGTCTGTTTGGTGTCTGTGAAGTATGTGATCTGAAAGACCTTAAACACAGGCCCTGGCCTGGAAAGACCAGAGAGCAGGCTTGCTAGGAGCACCTGCAGGTTTCACTTTCTTTCAGGAGATGGAAAGTGCTTGCCTTAATCATGGCATTTACCATTGGTACTCTGTTTATTTGATTTTGGGGCTTTTTGACCCTGAAGGGTATGCCCTCCTAGGCTGCTTTGTGTGTGAGAGAATGTGTGTGTGTGTGTGTGTGTGTGTGTGTAGGTGTACATTGTGGGTGGGTACTCAGCTTGAACCCAGGAGCATTCTACAACTCATCCACAATAGAACTAGATCCCTGGCCCCTTTTAAATTTTATTTTGAGGCAGGGTTTCACTAAATGGTTCAGGTGGCCTCAAACTTGTGACCCTCTTGCCCTTGAGTCCCTTGGATGACAGACATTTACCTATGCACTCAGGGTATTCCTTCCTGAAGATAGCTAATTCCTAGAGAGGCTGCCCTCTCTCCAGCATGTACCTCTTACCCAAACTGATCCAGTTCTCACACCACCAGTTTCCTCCCTATTGGGCTCCCACCCTCCGGGGCCACTATCCTACTGCTCTAATCATACCGGGTCTGTTGAGGGCCACAGCCCAGTCGGGATGACGCATGGCTTTTTGCCAGAAGCGAGTGGTTGAGAGGTGACCCAGCGAGCCATTGAGATGATGATGGTTAAGCTGTGTATTCAATTGTATATATGACCTTTACTCTCCGCAATAGGGCAGCTTTTGCTGCCTTGGGCGCCTGCTGCTTTGGAATTCCCGTTGAGTTCTCACGGGGTCGGAGAGAGTGTGCGCAGCCCGATGGTGTTCCTGGAGAGTTGGAGGGGGGGGAGTTCCGGTTGGTGTGTGGTGTGTTCCTGGAGGAGCCACGTGGGTGGCGTTTGGGAGAGTTCCCGGGGAGTGTGCGTGGAGTGCTGTGGGAGTACGGAAATAAAGTTTGTTCCTGCTTGAATGGCTCATGATTTGTGCCCAGCCAGACTGCGGCACAGGTCCAGATGCCAGAGAACCAGAGATGGGCCTTGTCCCCTAGAGTTCACTGAAATTATTGAAACATACTAATCCTAAACCTGCTCATCTTTTCTTCCTGCACAAATAAAAGAAAGTCTCTTTCCCATGTTTTCCCTCACCTTCCACACTCTCTGCCTCCTGACCAACCCTGGTGCTTCCCGTATGGTGTGTTACAACTGTTTGAGGAAACTGTAGAAGTCTGTGAGAGTCCAAACTCTTTCTGTGAGTCTTACCATACTAGATTGAAACACACCCAAGGTACCCTTACAACCAGGCCAAACTTGCCAAGCTTCTCAAAAGGGTCAGGTCAATTGCATTCATATCCTGGACCCTTGGGCCTGGGTCATGGGGGTGCACCCAGTCCTCTGATTTCTGTTGGGCCCTCCCCATTAGAGAGCTGAGAAACAAGAAGGACTGAGAGAGGTGGGAGGGGAGGAAGGCTGCTGCACCTGGAATATGGGAATTGTGCAAGCACTATTTCTGTTGTACACACTCCCTTCTGTCATGGCTACAAACATACCTAAATCTGCTCATCTTTTCTTCCTGCACAAGTAAAAGAAAGTCTCTTTCCCACGTTTTCCCTCACCTACCACACTCTCTGCCTCCTAACCAACCCTGGTGCTACAGATTAGCTAGGTCACAGAAGACGCACAGGAGCAGACAAAATAATCTGAAGTAGACTAGACTTGGAGCCAAGATTTAAATGCTAGTTTTCTTCCCACCTTCTCAATTACCTTTCTGATGAACACTTTAAAGTATTAAAAAAGCAGGTTATTTTCTTTTCTGGGTGTCCTTACAATCAGATTAGACTTCCCATGAGAAGGAAATAGCTTGTTTTGATTTTATGACCTCCTCCTCCTGACTGGTATTATCAGGGCCTGTGACCAGAGCTCTGCCAGTCTCAGGACTCAGCACTGTGGGAAATGGTCAGCCTGCCTTGCACAGGGACTACAACCAGTAAAATTCTAATGGATTTTCCTGCTACAGTACCATGGCTATTGCTGCCTCTACTCAATGCCACTAGCTGCATATCACCTCCTGGACACTGCGGTAAAATTGCCCTCAGCACACTGACACTTTAGGGACTCTGATGGGACTCAGGGGAGCCAGTAGCCTGGCTGTGAAGTGCTCCTTGTTACCAGAAGAAAAGTGCACTCTCTCCCTGTAGTGGTCTCGAGGGGCAACTGCGGGGATCTCCACACCATGACCCAGGATCTTCCATATAAGAAAAGCATGGTCCTCCCAATCATGGACAAAGAGTGACATGGATTTCAGGCCCTAAACAACAGATTAGGTACTGCTTCCACCTCTGGAAGAGAAGTAAAGGTCAAAATGTTTACAGGGTTTTGACTATTAGGCTTGGGTGTGGTTGTGAGCCTTAAAGGGGACACTGCAACAGGATTCTCTGGACTCCTGGGCACATGGGAACCTCATGTGCAGCCCCTTTAATCTCAGGGTCTGTCTGTCTTGGCTGGAACTGACCAACTCTGGAACACAGTCTGGCTGGGGTGTTAGGCCGTCACAAAAAAGCTATTTTTTAAGTGGTGAAAAAGATTGTGTTCTTGGAGGAAAGACCAAAACAGGAGGTAATCCCCAAGTGTGCACCTGGAGGGGTCATGAAAATTAGAATCCCTTCATCTGATAACTGTAGGTCTGTGTGTGGCCTAAGAATCTGCATTGCTATCAAGTTTCCTGGTGAAAACCATGTTGGTCTGGAACCCACTCTTAGAAACCTATTCTCAACCATAGTGTGACTAAAGCAAGACTGCTTCCTGTTAAATGATAGGAGACAGAGAGATGTGAGTTGTGAGTACATGAAGTTAAGAGAATAATTCTATAAAGTGGTCCCATTTGTGCACCATTCAAAATCACCCTGCACCTGTTGCAGAGTCTTCAGGCTCATTTTGGAAAGTTAGAGCTAGCAGGTCACACCAGAACATAAGTGACCTCTGTGCTCCTCTGCCACAAGCCATCTTCAGGCATGCCTGCAGTCTCCCTGCACTCTCAGAGCAAGATGAGGGAAGTCCCAGCTTGTGTCACTGAGGAGGCCAGGGTGTTCTGCCCCACACGTGGCCTCATCACCAGACTCCTGGTTCTGGTCACTGCATTCTTAGTTCTGACCACATACCCTTGCCAACCTATGATACTCAGGAGCTTTGGCACCTTCTGGCACTTTTTGCATGAAAATTTAGTCATGTAACTCTCAAATTACCTCTTTTGTCATTATTACTTGTTAAGTGTTCTGGGAAGGGTTTGCACAATGTCCCCAGGAAGCCAGGCAGTACTAGGCTGAGCACAGTCATATCTTTGCCCACTGTCCTTCTGTCCAGCTGCTGCTAAAATGTCTGCCAGAGACCAATCTCCATGAGAATATAGAGGACCCATCAACTCCAAAGACAATAAGAGCTTTTGAGAGCATGGGAGAGAGCCAGTTCACTGTACAGAGAAGGAAGCCAAGTCCTGATGGCCCCTGTCTCCCAATCTTGCACAATCATCTGAGACAGAGCTGTATTGGATCAATGTCCCCAGACTGCTGGCATGAATTTATCACTTATTAAAATGACAATATGTCCAACCCAAATTACATTAAACACATGGTTTCAAGGACAGAGAGTGCAAACCCCTCACTCTAGAATAACCTAGTTTCTGTGGTATGCCCATGTAGTCACAAAGACATTTTCTCACCTGGGAGATGAACCACATGACTTCATAGACTCTAATGATCATATATAAAAAGAAATCAGAGGCTTGTGTCACCTAAAAAGATCTAAAGAGCCCTACCCCACCCCACTCTCATCCTGAAGACTCCAAGACTTCCCATTCTGTGGATGGAGAAGCTCAAACCAGCATATATGCTGATTAAATTTCATTTTTCTTAGAAAGGACTTAGAGGAGTTAGGCTGTGGTGTGGGTCCTTCTCTCAGAGGTGGCCACTCTGCTCCCTGCTGCTCAGCCCTTTTCCTCGACTGAGCTTCAATCTGGCCACCTCTGGCTCCTCTCCCACTGCGGGTGGAGGATGGCATGAGGGGGTACTGCTTCCCACCTGCCCAGATTCAGCACAACTAGACAGAAGGAGAGCTGAGTAGGCACGAGAGACAGAAGGAGTCGAAGGGGACAGGGGTGCAAACAATTTAAGGGCAGAGGATGTACCAAAGAAACAGAATTCCAAGGAAGGCTGGTCTTGTGGGATAATGATGGGAGAGAACAGAAATCCTCCCTCAACCAAAAATACTTCCTCCACCCTCACTCTTTGGTTTTACTATTTTGGGTAAGTTCTTCATATTTTATAGATTATTTTTATGATAGCTAAAAACTAGGAGGAACCCAAATATTGAAAAAGGAACAAGATGGCTGGATCAACCATGGTACAGCCGTTCTACAACATTTGCAGACTTAAGAACAATGGTTCAAAAATATGGATGGTTTGAGTAACTCGGGTAATGCTAAATGTAAAAAAATTGGGGCTGGGATTGTGGCTCAATGGGAGCATGCTCGCCTAGCATGCATGAGGCACTGGGTTCCATCTTCAGCACCACATAAAAATAAAGACAATAAAGTCCATCAACAACTAAAAAAATATTTTTTAAAAATAAATAAATGTAAAAAATAGTAAATTGCATGTATGATGAGATTACTATTGTGCTATTTGATGCTGTATTTCTTGAGAAAAATGCCTGAAGCCTATACAACTGTGGTGGTATTAATGAGCATGTGGGGCAATGTAGAAATATAGAAAGATATAACCCAATTATAGTCCCTGCCCCACTCAGAGCCTCAGAGCTGCCTGGGAACCCAACTCTGCCCTGCATGTCCTACCTCACTGTCACTGGGAACTCAGGCCTGGAAGCTCATCCAGGTGTACCTAGCCTTCCTTGCCTCACGGAAGGTGAAATTCAAGAAGAATGGCACTGAATTTTACAGAATCCAAATCATTTTGATGGTTTTTCCCCTGAATATTCAGGCTAGAACTTGACCGAATGTGTCAATGTTGCTTAGGCATTGAGCACTGACCCTGACCTCAAAGAGTTTATAATCAGGGTGAATATTCACAAGTGAATACTTTACTCTGGCTGCTCCTCTAGCATTGTAATGGAATGAGGTAATGGAACTCAAGTAACACCATAACCCAGTGTCGCCAATGTATGGAGTCCTATATTCGTATATAGCTAATCTAGGTATAAAAAATTTCAATGGGAGTGCTCCCGGTGGAGGCAGCCAGGATGACCAGAGCTAATTATCTTCCTACATGTAAAACAATCTCTTTGCAGACTTCTATGCAGATCATCTTGGAGCTATTTATTCATTTTGTATCTTAGGGAAAGAACAAGGGCACTACACAACCAACAATATCTCTGTTCTAAGGTTAGATTAGACTTCTGGAGAAGGATCTCCACAGCCAGGAATTGGAGATAGCCAAGATAGGTCCAGGACAAATACCAAATATGGAGACTCCCCTAAACACTATACCAGGAATTTACCACTTGAAAGACTTACATTCCAATTCCCAAAGAAATCTAGACTGTGTTACTTCCCTTGGCGACCTAATAGGTGTAAATCTCTAGATTACATACTTGTGGAAATAACAGAGAAACTATTTCCACATCATTTTCAATGTTTACTGTGCACTAAATATTTCTTTTCTGATGCTACTGTTTTTGTTTTAGCTACCTGCCCCAGGTAGCCCATGTACCAGTCATCACTATACTTCTACTTCTTTTACAAGGCTTAAAAACTAACTCCTTTACCAGGGAAGTATTGACACAAAGAAGAGAGTTTCACAAACAAATGAGGTAAGACAAGTTTTTCATATAATATACCACAAAACAATTCTCTATGGCCCCATAAGATAAGGAGTATGTTCTCACAAGCCTTCATAATACTGCAGTAAAAAATGTTATTTCTTGCAGCAGTTTAGCCTTTCCATGCTGGTGGAATGTGATGTGATTCAATTGTTACTTCATTCAGCCAAGCTGCAGGGACAGAATATACATGTCCTAGTGGATTGTATCAGTACCACTAGTCTGTCATGGCAATGTAACAAATGAGGTGAAACAGAAATTTATTTGAGCTAATTCCATAGTCTCCATATCAAGGTGCCTGCTGGAATGATTTCCTTTGACTCCACTCTGTGACATGTCTATTGCTATCTTCTGTCTCTAAGTTTGCATGAAATTTTTCTGTGCTTCTCTGTGTCCTTATTGTTGCTTTTTATAAGGAGAAAAATTTAATTGGATTAGACTTTATACCAATTAACTAGATTAACATTAATTATGTCTTTAAAAATTATATATTTAAATAGATTCACAGTCTGAGGCGCTAGGTATTTGGAACCACAATATATGAGACTTGGGGAGGGGACACAATTCAGCTAAGAACATAAACTAGTCTCCTGCTAAAGGCAGACTTTCTGGAAAGGGAATACTGAGTGAAGGGATATGCACATGTGACATTTTAACAGCTACAATCAGATTACAGCACAGAAGAGCTGCTGAAGTTACATTGCCACAAGAAATCTCTGGTTGTTGCTGCTTCTCTGCAGCCAGGCTTCTCTGGGTGCTGGCATTTTAAAAATTATTTTTCTTGATTAATCTCTTTTCCATGTGGCAACTAAATTCACACTGTTCTATTTTTTTCCAATTTCCCAACTGAAAACTTGAGTTACCTTTCAGTTGATTTATCAACCATTTAGATTTTTTTCTTCCCTGAGTCCAACCCATATTTTGGGCCCTGTTTTGTGCTCTCTTGTAATTGCCCCAGTGAGGAACCTGGGTTGACATACCTCTGTTACTAAAGTCTTCCCTTAACATGAAAGCAGGATAAACCATAGTCTCTGAACTCAAAGGGACCTCCTAGGACATCCTCACTAGGGTTGCTCTTTAAAATGGAGAAGCAATAATATTTCTCTATTTGAGAGGTGACAAACCAGACAAACCTGCAACATCCGCTATATCAGTAGCAAACCAGACTGAGAAGCTTAGAAAGAATTTCATGCAGTTCTTCTCTGGGCAGCTCTCAGTTCTGACACAAGCTGCTTGCTGAGAAGCCATTTGATACCTAGAAGCCTGTGTTCTCTCATCTCTACAATTGGATGTTTTAGAGGTCTCAGGTGGATAATGGCTTCGTGGGGGCTCTGATATAAGTAGGTGCTGTGCTTCCACAGCTGATAAAACACCTTGAAGTTGTTGTGTAGATACTGCTTAACCTTCTCTGACACCATATCAACTTTCTTTCAGAAGTTTATAACCTATTTATCATGGGCACTCATGTCCTTCACATGCCCCAATACAGTATTTCAAATCTTCCTGGTCTGACCTCCAGATTCCAATTCTCTGATGTTTCGTGTACTGCCAATAATTATATGTCATCCTTGGCCTCCTTTTGCTCTATGCCATCAACAAAAGAAATGTGCTGCAGGCCTCTATAGCCTTGTCCCTCTTTGCTTTGAAAACATAGAGCTTAGTAGTCCTTTACATCCCTCTAAATCAGCCTATTCTATAATTTATAAACCCTGATTAAACTTACATATATTCGATATCAACCTATATTTTCATTTGTAAAGGGTGTTGATTAAATTCTAGCTGGTGTTTGCCCTTGAGGTAAACTGAAACATGATTCCATGGAGCCTGGAATGGGAGCCCCAAGATAACAGAGATCTATGAGAATGTTCTGTTTGTGTGGCACTCTGTAATATGCAGGACTGCATTTTATATACATATATCACAAAGCCTGCTCTTTTGAATAAGTCACTTTCCAAGTCTGATGAGAATAAGGAATGTTGCAAGAGTCTTGTGATCTGGTGGAGGTGTTTCAGTTTTGGAATCAGACACAGCTCATCCTGTGTCCTGGCCCACCTGATTATTAGTTGTGAGAGTCTGTCCACAAGAGAAAACATATAATACAGCCTGGCCATTGGGTATAAACCCAAATTGCCAAATATGTTTGCATTTGATGTATTTAAACAATAGAGTAAAGACTGCTGAAGATTACAGCCTATGTGTTTCTAACCTCCTGGGATCCCATCTTCCTTTTCTTTTTTTTAAAAAAATATTTATTTATTTTTTTTAAGGTGTAGATGGACACAACACAATGCCTTTATTTCTATGTGGTGCTGAGGATGGAACTTGGGTCCTGCCCGTGCTAGGCTAGCGCCCTACCGCTAAGCCACAATCCCAGCCCCCATCTTCCTTTTCTTGCTGTCCAATACCTACAATGGGAAAGAACCTGAGACCAGTATGATGTGGGAAAGAGTGATCTACTTTTGGACACTTCCTGGTTGGAGCTTCCTGCTCCCACTCAGGGCACTGTTTCTCCTAATTTTGGGGCTTGAGGAGAAATACTAGTGAGAAACTGTATTGCTCAGCTCTAGCATATAAAGAGATAGACCATGCCCTTAAAGTCCCTGATATTAGGGGATCCATAGCGCTCAAATCTGGAATGTGGTTCCTGTGAACTGAGATATGATGGAGCGAGTCAAACTTGAGGATGTAGTTCCAAAAGCACACATACTTCATTAGTAGTATTCTTAGTCACAGAAAGATAATATTCTAGAGAATTATGTTATTAATATCAATTTCAACTGTCACTTTTAACATTATTAATGTGAATACTAGAAATATTTAAATTACCCTTGTGCCTTACGTGTTGTTTTCATTGGACATTGTTGTTTTGGGGGTTGCTCCCCAGTTCAAATTTCAATCTGTCTCCTAACAAGAACAGAGGCCAGAAAAGTTAAATGAAATTTTATAGTAATTGTCATTGCATTATTTTCATTCATGAATAATATACAGGCATATATAATCCATAAACTGAAATGACCTTATACGCAAGGTTAGATGCAAATGTTCTGCTGGTTGGTCGAGATCCTACTTTTGGAAGGAAATCTTGCCATAAAATAGCATCAGCCTGAGGCTCTGAGGTGTAATTACCAGACCTCAAAAGAAAAAAGAAAAAAAGAACCTGCAACCAAGAATCTGTCATTCTGGCCTTATTCGTGACTGGATTGGGTATTATTTCCTGTTACTCAAAAAGAAGGTTACGGGCTCAGACTCAGGGCACAGTCTGAAGCCCTGTCCATTCACGAGCACTTAGTGAGAACTGTCCAATCCGGTGTGCAGCCAGCGAGGAGGGGGCGGGCTTCCGAAATCGGGTCCTTTTCCCCCCTGGAGTCCGCCATTTCTGCCATTTGTCTCCAAGTTTCACTCTCAAGCTTCGGAGTCCGGGTGGCTCTGCAGGTTCTGAAGGTCCTTAGGGAGCAGCCTGGCTCCTGAGCACCAGGAAATGGTGAGTGTGCAGTGGCACCTGGAGCCTGGGCAGGGAGGCTGGGGAGGGAGGCTGGGAACCTGGGCACTGGCTGTGGCAGGACCGGGAGCTCGCAGACGGGACTCCGGCAGTCTCTGGAGCCTGCAGGCTGAGCCCTCCGCTGGGGCAGTATGCCCCAGTCCTACCGGCCATCTAGGTGGGGAGACGTCAGTGGCAGAGATCCATAGCCACCTTTCCTATCCTCGCAGGGCCTCCTCAGCCCCTGCGTCAAATACTATCTGGCAGGTGTGCGCCTGCAGCCCAGACTCTTGAGGAGCGCGGTGACAGGTGGGACGATCATCATGATCACATCTCCACATGTTCTTTTCCTGCAGGAGAGAAGCTGTGGTCTATAGGGACCTCACTTCTTCCTGAGCTAGCTCGTTTTCATTTTTTTTTTTTTAGTTACTGAAAGTTGAACTGCGGGATATTATACTACTGAGCTATATATATCCCTGGTACTATTCACGTATTTGTTTATTGAGACAGGTTTAGCTAAGTTGCTGAGATTGGCTTTGTTAGGGTTTGATTTATCTAGACTTTTCTATTGCAATTAAGTATATATTTTTTACATACATATGGATTCATATATTGATTTTGCTAAATTGTGATTCCTTGATATTATGGTAATATAGTATAGTTTTATAATATACATGAATGTCAGGTAATGATAAGTACTTATTTTGCTCTTATAATTGAAAAGTTTCTTGGCTAAAGTTATATATAACTTTGTGGATGAATTTTAGAACTTCATGCCTTGGTTACTTATTTCATTAAAAGTAAAGAATGTTGAATTTTTTTGTTATGGCGTTATAGCTATACATAATATTGGGTTCATTTTGACATAATCATACAAGTATGGAATATAATTTGCTCCACTTCATTACCCAGTGATTCCCCTTTCCCTCTTCCCTTCCCTCTCTTCCATTTATTTATAGTTTTTAAAATTACTGCTTTATAGATACACTTAAAGCTAGAATTTACTGTGATATGTTCATATATGTAATAGCAATTTTGGTGGGAATATATTTTGTAGGTTAATTTGGGAAAAATTGTCATTTTTATAATGATGAGTTTTATCATGTACACATGGATGTGTAATTGAGTCTCTGATGTAGTTCTGATGACTTTTGTTTTCTCATAAGTTCTACATATTTTCTTTCTAAACATGTGTACATGTGAAATACACATGCATATATAAAACTTAAACATGGTGTTTTACACTATTTTTTAAACTGGATAACTATGACCAAAAATGTGACTGGCCCCTAGTGACTATTTTTCCACAGATTATTATTTATCTGTTCCAAGATGTGCATTCTCTTGAACATCCCCCTGGGTTTCAAGTGTTTAGATGAGTATTGTTGTGTTCTTACATATTATCATGGTCACATATGCTGTAATTTCAGTGTCTATGATGGGGAGTATTGTATATATTCAATAGCATACAGTTTCCACAAGCAGGTAATAATAACTTAAACTGCACTTGAGTTTATGAATATTCATTTGTTTTATATCTTCATCAATATTTAATTTTGTCTGTGATGGGATTTTATTTTATATTTCTCTAATTTTTAAAGATGTTGAATTTTTTATGATTATTGAATACTTAGATTATCTCCTGTATGAATTGGCAGTTCAAGGCTCTTCCCTGTATTTCTTTTGTGGTTTCTGGCTTCAAAAATAAGAAAATAAATCCAACAAGGGAGATAGAGTTTCATTTCAAGAAAAAGCCAATAATTTTACTTTTAATTATTAAAAAAAAAATCACCTTTTTTCTTCCCCTGAGTATATATTGTATGTTTCTTGTCTGCTTTATATTTAGAGGTTATTTCAAATGAAATTCTAGACCTTATCTTTAGAAATTCTATTCTTTTTCTTTCTTTTATTTTTATTTTTATTTTTTTGTGGTGCTGAGGGTTGAACCCAGGGCTTTGTGCATGCAAGGCAAGTACTCGACCAACTGAGCTATACCCAGCCCTTATATTTGGAAATTCTAACAGGAAAAATAAATAAGGAAAATCTCCCTTCCCTATGGCTGCAGGAAAATGAATATATTTCCTCAAAATTATTTAGTAAGTAAATAAATTATTGAATGACACATTTACTAAAACATACACTCCTCTTCCTTGAAGGTTTTTTTTTTCTTCTTGAAAGTTTTTGACAGTGAATCATGCATTTTATTATCTGGATTTTGGAATTTACTACAAAATCATATGCGATAAGATTTGGCAAATCCTAGAAATATTCATCCATAATTTATTGTTTACTGAATGATGTGCTGAGACATATTTATTTTTTGAAATAGTTACATCATTTTTTTTTTTTTTCAATTTGCTATAAGCCTTTTAGATGTATTTCTTTTCTGAGTCAGACTCCGGTCCTGTGGTGTGCTTTTTTGCACCCTGAAAGCTCTAAGCATTTACCCTCATAAGGAATCTGGGTTGATAGTTGTGCTGGTTAAGAGTTCCTTAACCTTAAAGAAGGAAAAACACTTGTGTTGCTCCTGGGATGTCTTTTCTAGGCACTCTCTTCAAAATGGAGAGAAAATATTTCTCCAGACTGACATCCCCTATATCAGGAGCAAACCAGCCTTTGAGGAGCTTTGAAGGGATTTCATACAGTTCTGTCTCTGGGTAGTTCTCTGTGTGCTACCGAGTTTCCATTTAATGTCCAGAAACCTGTGTTTTCTCATCTTTACAATGGGAATGATTTTAGGGGACACAGATGAATAATGCTCTTCATGGAGCTACTAATACATGTATGTGCTGTGGCCCACATCTAACAAACCACTTTGCAGATACTAATTGTTTAACCATTATTTGCCACTCACATGAATTTTCTTTCAAAAGGTTATAATAATCTTTTCACTGTAGACAACCATGTCATCCACATTCCCAAATATAAAAGATTGAATCTTCTTTGTCTGAATTCCAGATTCCAATTCTCTTGTTCAAGGTGGCAAAACTTCATTATGTTTCTCCTTGTCTTTTTACTTTGTGTTCCTGACAAAATATTTTTCTGCTTTATGCCTCTATTACTGTTTAGCTATGTTTAGAAAATGACATAGAAACCTTTATTATTTGCTGATTGTAGAGGAGGGTTGAGAATACTTCTGGCTGGTGTCAGTCCTTGTTATAAATTGAACCAGGACTTTCCTGGGTCCTGGAAAGGGAGCCCCATAACCAATCAGGTACATGAAAAGGTTTTGTTTATACATTATATATAGATATTACATATGTGCTTATTATATATAATATATACATATTTATTTATACACACACACACACACACATAGGTGTAGGTAAGTCTATTGAGTGCATTTCTTTTAGGTGAGGAATACAGTTCTTTACCAATATTTCTTCTCAGGTTCAAAAGAGAGATATTGCCCTGTGTGAGAGCAGGGAGTTTACCCAGAAAGTTTCCAGAAGTAGACATTTTCCCACCAAATGCTGGCCATGATCCATTCCATTCCATATATCAGACAGCAAGCAATATATATGTATATGTAAATATAGTGTACAATATATAAGTGTATATATTACATAGTAGTATGTACACACTCATACATAGAAATCCTGCTTTTTTGAACAAATATCACTAACAACTCCTAAATTAATAAGAAAAGTTGTATGAGTCATATGGTGTAGTGGAGGTATTTGGGTTTCAAATTAGATGCAATTTGTTTGTTTGTTTTTATACCGGGATTGAAACCAGGGGCACTTAACTACTGAGGCACATCCTTAGCACATTTTAATATTTTATTTAGTTAACAGGGTCTTGCTAAGTTGCTCAGTTTTGAACTTGCAATCCTACCTCAGCCTCCCAAGCTGCTGGGATCACAGGTGTGTGCCACATGCATGGCAACAAAATTCATCTTTTTTCTTAATATTTATTTTTCAGGTGTAGATGGTCACAACACAATGCCTTTATTTATTTTTTTTTTTTTTAATGTGGTGCTGAGGATTGAACCCGGGTCCCACCCATGCTAGGAGAGCGCTCTACCGCTGAGCCTCAATCCCAGCCCCGCAACAAAATTCATCTTGATTCCAAACCCCTTGCTTATTGAGGGGCTTTCATCATAGGATGAAAAAAATGTAATGGACTGGCCATTAGGTCTAAGGCCAAATTGCAAAATTTTGCAAAATTGCAAAATACTTCATTAGTAATTATGGTCACATATTGGTAATATTTACATAATGGGTATGTTGGATAATGTTATTAAACTCAATTTCTACTGTTTATTGTTTTATGTGAACACTAGAAATTTTTTTAATTACCCTTGCACCACATATTAGTATTGATTATTGTTGCCTTAGGGTGATTCTTCCCAGGTCAATCTCTTTCCTAATAAGAGAAGAGAGCAGGGAAGTTAATGAAATTTTGCAGGATTTTCACTTTGTTATTTCCATCCATGAATAATATAAGACTTATATAATCCAGAAATTGAAAGGCCTTATATGCAAGGTTAAATACAAATGTCCTCCTGGCTGGGCTATTTCCCACATCTCTAAGGAAACCTTACCTTCAATTAGCTGCAGCCTGAGGATATGGATTTCAATTCCCAGCACCTCAAAAGAAAAAAGCTACAGGCAAGGGCCTGCCATCGTGACCTCATTCATTTCTGCATTTAATGTCACCTCCTGTCACTCAGAAGACTCACTAGGCTCAGTCTGAGCATGTGAAGAGGTAAGCCCTGTCCACTCAGGACCCCTTAGGTAACCGTTGTCCAATCCAGCACACAGCCAGTAAAGAGGAGCAGGTTCTGACCATCTGGCGTGGCTTTTCTCTCTGGAGCCACCAGTGTTAGTGTCCATCTCTAAGCTTCCTCTTTTATGTTGAGGGGACCTGGTTTGCTCTGATTTGCAGGTGCTGGAAGATCTATATGGAGGACACTGGGCCCCTCAAAATCTAGCAAATGGAGAATGTGCAGTGGCATCCTGAGGCAGGGGGTGAGGCTGTTTGTAACCGGCTGCACCGACTATGGTGGGAACTGGCAGTTGTGGCCTGGAATCCTGTGGCAGTCTCTAGTGTCTCAGGCCTGGGTCCTCCTCTGGGGAAGTTTAGCCCTGAATCCCCACTGGTCAGTCAAATGGGCTTATATCAGCAGTGGACTCTGGAAGTCCTGTCCTATCCCTGCAGATTATCTTCAGCCCCTACCGGAAGTCCTGTCTGAGCACATATGTACCAGCATTCCAGCACCTTCCCGGATGGTGGGGGATTGTGGAGTGGAATGATGATCCAAATCTCAACTCCATGTATTGTTTTCCTGCACGAGGGGAGTGTTTTCTGTAGTGATCTAGGGTTTTCTTTCCTGATGAGCTTGCTTTTTTTTTTTTTTCCTGGGAGGATAGTGTCATTGTGGATTAAACCCATGGGTCCTTTATCATTGAGCTACATCCCTGGTACTTTTTTTTTTTTTCTTTTTTTATTTTGCGTCAGTTGCTGAGTGTGGCCTTGAATTTGTGTCCCAGTCTCCAGAGTTGCTGGGATTACAGGAGAGTTCCACTCTGCCTGTATCCTCCTGAATGTTCTCAGTGTATGGAAACAAAATGTCAAATCCAGAAGCGGGTCTCCCAGCCTAAACCTTTATATGTGTATGTCAATAAAATCTTAAAATTCCAGCTCCCTCTCCACATTCCCAATGATAACGTCCCCTCTTCTCAGTATTGTCAGTTATTTTTCCCATATTACATTTCAGATGAACACAGTATTTTTAATTGTTTTACCAAGAATTGGGTGAAATTATTTAAAGGATTTTTTTCCCCCACTGGCTGGGTGTAATATCACATGCCTATAATTCCAGAGACTCAGGTGGCTAAGGCAGGAAGATTGCAATTTTAAGGTCAACATCAGGAATTTAGGGAGACCGTGGGCAATTTAGAAAGATTTGTCTTGAAATTTTAAAACAAAGGTTGTGTATGTAGCTCATATTTAACATGCCCCTGTATCAAATCCCCAGTACAATAGAAAGAATCAAAGGCAAAGGTTTTTGTTGTTGTTGTTTATGAGCATTTCACATGATAGAAAAGTAGAGAAGAATCACTTGACCTTTGCAATAATATATGTTTGTATTCTCCCTTTGTCTCTCAAGGCCAGACAGCCTGTCAGAATGTCTTTGTGCCGAGTGTCCCCTTTGTGGAATTTATGTCAGAGGGTTCTCATTTCCCCTTCTGGTATTTTCCTGGTACTGTGTTTCAGAACTGTCTGATATGAGGATCCCACAGCTAACACCTCTAATGTCTCCTGAGAGTCTAGAAATATTAGTTCTTGGGTCTCATCTTGTGAGCGAGCAGTCTAAATTTAGGGAACATAGTTTCCCTGGGAAGTAGCTGAGTGCTCTAAAACTGGGAGAAATCCCCCAGTGTACCCTGCATCCAGAAGGCACTTTAGTTGTTTCCTTCTCTTGGCTACTGTGAATACTGCTCCAGTGAAGATGAGAATGCAACCATTTATCTAACATACTGACTTCAACTACTGTGGAAATGCACCCAGAATTATTATTATTGTGTTAGATATTGTAGAACTTTCAACTTCCAATGCTTTTTAAAAAGAAAAAAAATGGCTCTACTAAATTCATATTCTAGCATATAAGCCTTACCAGTGATCCTTGCCTTACAAGTGTTGCTTTCTTCCAAATTCATATAATTGGAGTACTAGTTATTCTTCAACTTTTCATATTAGCCATTTTCTACAGCTGTGCTCAGGCTGCAGAAGGTTTTATAGTTGATTGCTGCAATAAATTCCTGATGCAATTTTGTTAGAATCCAGGCTGTCGTATACTCACTGAAAGAAAGGTGATGTAAACCTATTATAGAAATAAATGGGGATCAGTACTTTTAATCTCTCTTTTTTTTTCCCCCTCACTCCTGGTAGGGATTGTATAGCCTATGGAAATGCTTGTACACCAATGTGAATCCACTCCTTTGTGATCTAGGGATACATGCACACACAGTTGCCATTGCTCCCAAATCTTGGAGGTTTAGGGTATAATACATTGAATGGAAAAAGATGAAGTTGTGACAAATTCTTTACAGAAAGAATTGTTAGGCTTTTAGTGAGGTGAGCAAGGGAGAAGGGCTCAGGAAGTGCTGAACTACCACCTGGGCTGCCAGTGGTGGACTAAATTTCCCCTGTAAACCCTTTGGTGCTGGCTAGATAAAAGCTCAGCTGTTGTCAACAGCAGTTTGCAGAGTATGCTGGCAAATCCCTTTTTAGGATAAACTGGGACCCTCGAGATTTAACTCCTCCCTTGAGATTTGGGGATTCTGTCCTAGTTAAATGGCACATTGCCCAAGGCAGGCTAGTGCCCAAGTATACTCCAACTTTTTCTACTCATCTGATGGTAAATATTTTTTTCAATTGTCCAATGTATGTGCCTATAACTTTAAGAGGGACTCAAAACTGAGTAGATAATTTATTTGGTATATCCATGAATGGAGGGAGAGTCAGGAGGCTCATATTCTGGTGTATTTTTAAAATTCTCTCTCTTACTATCTGCTTTCTGAGGAGTGCTGGGATATATTTCCAGCATCACATTCTGCACACAAGCCTTACCAGTGATCTGGGCCTATAGTTCTAACACCTACCTTTAGATTGGATTGCATTATTTATTCACATTAAATACTTTCCTTGATGTGCTTAGATTTATGTAGGCTCTTTTATTGCCCTTAACAATAAAAGTGATAGTTACATACATATGGATTTACCTATGGAATTCTCTGTATTGATATTTATTAGCTTTAAATTACTGTAATATTATAATTTTATACCACACATTAGTGTCAGGTAATGATAACTTGTATTTTTGCTCTAACATTTCAGAGACTTCTTAGCTAATTTCATATATAATTAACCTTCCAGGAGAATTTTAGAAGTTTTTGTTTTGGTCCCTTCTTTAATTAAAAGTAAACATGGTGAAATTTTGATGGGGTATTATTATAGATTAACTTGGGCAAAATGGTCATCTTTATATTGATGAGTTTTATCATCTATACGTAGGGTGTGTAATTGATTCTTTTATTTGCTTTTCTGTATTTTTATTTTCTCAAATTCTGCACATTTCCTTTTTAAATATGCTTCCATATGAAATGCAACATTCATGTGACATCTATATAAAACATACATAGTGTTTTATAGTATTTGTCAGTGGATATAACATAACAAAAATATGTCTAGCTTCTAGAAACTATTATTTCTCACAGTTTATTGTTTATTTATTCCTAACTGTTCATCCTCTTTAACCATGCTCCTGGGTTTCAACTCTGGAGGAATATGGTTATATCCTCATATGTACAGGTGCTGTAAGTTCAATCTGTATTCCTGGTGTGGGTGTATAATATATGTTGGATAACAAAGTAGTTTCTACAAATGGATAATAACAGCTTAAACTCTGTCTTTATGAGAATGCATTTATTCCATATGTTCACCAACACTATTTAATTGTATGTATATAATGTGATTTTGTTTCACATTACCTAATTTCTAATTTCTATTAGAGTATAAGGTTTCAAAATAATTTTTAATTATCTTCCGTATTTCTGTAGTGTCTGTTGTGATATTGCCCTTTTCATCACATATGCTGGTAATTTGAGTTCTCTCTCTCCTTCTCTTAGCATGGCTAAGGGTCTGTCAATTTTATTTATTTTTTCAAAGAACCAACTTTTAGTTTTGTCAATTTTTTCAGTTGTTTCTTTTGTTTCAATTTCATTGATTTCAGCTCTGATTTTTAATTATTTCTTGCCTTCTACTGCTTTTGCTGCTGATTTGTTCTTCTTTTTCTAGGGCTTTGAGATGTAGTGTGAGGTCATTTATTTGTTGGCTTTTTCTTCTTTTAAGGAATGAACTCCATGCAATGAATTTTCCTCTTAATACTGCTTTCATAGTGTCCCAGAGATTTTGATATGTTGTGTCTGTGTTCTCATTTACCTCTAAGAATTTTTTAATCTCCTCCTTGATGACTTCTGTAACCCATTATTTATTCAGTAGCATGTTGTTTAGTCTCCATGTGATGCAGAAATTTTTCTTCTTTATTTTGTCATTGATTTCCAATTTCATTCCATTATGATCAGAAAAAATGCACGGTACTATGTCTACTCCTTTGTATTTGCTAAGAGTTGCCCTGTGGCATAATATATGGTCTATTTTTGAGAAGGATCCATGTGCTGTTGAGAAGAAAGTGTATCCACTTGATGCTGGTTGATATACTCTATATATGTCAGTTAAGTCTAAGTTATTAATTGGGTTATTGATCTCTATAATTTCTTTATTCAAGTATTGTTTGGAAGATCTGTCCAGTGGTGAGAGAGGTGTGTTAAAGTCACCCAAGGTTATTGTATTATGGTCAATTTGACTCTTGAACTTGAGAAGAGTTTGTTTGATGATAGCTGCACCATTGTTTGAGGCACATATATATTTATGATTGTTATGTCTTGTTGGTGTATGGTTCCCTTGAGAAGTATGCAATGTCCATCTTTATCCCTTTTGATTAACTTTGGCTTGAAGTCTACTTTATTTGGTACGAATATGGAGACCCCTGCTTGCTTCTGCAGCCCATGAGAGTGGTATGATTTTTCCCAACCTTTCACCGTGTTGTGCAAGTTGGTGTGGGTGGATCTAATCAAAGAAGAAACCAAGTTATGTTAAATACCCAAAAATAAACAAAAATGGCTGGGAATACAAATCATGTCTCAATAATAACCCTGAATATTAATGGTCTAAACTCACCAATCAAAAGACATAGACTAGTGGATGGGGGGGGGGGGGACAACAATATGCTGCCTCCAAGAGACTGATCTCATTAGAGGGTCCGGGTTGAAAAATCTGCTGAGATACGAATTGGTCTCCCCCTATATGTAATCTGATTCCTCTCTCTTGAAGCTTTTAAGATTCTATCCTATTCTGTGTGCTGGGCATTTTCATATAATATGTCTTGGTATAAATCTGTTGTAATTTTGTACATTTGGTGTCCTGTAAGCCTCTTGTATTTGGTTTTTCAATTCATTCTTCATGCTTGGGAAATTTTCTGATATTACCTCATTGAAGCATTCCTTTGGTTTTAAACTCTGTGCCTTCCTCTATCCCAATAACTCTTAGATTTGGTCTTTTGATGCTGTCCTATAATTCTGGGATATTCTGTTCATGATTTCTAACTATCTTCACTGTGTGATCAACTTTATTTTCTAGGTTGTATACTTTGTCTTCATTATCTGATGTTCTTTCTTCCAAGTGATCTAGTCTGTTGGTTATGCTTTCTATTGAGTTTTTTATTTGATTTATTGTGTTCTTCATTTCAAGGAGTCTCTATCTCTCTTGAAGTAATCTTTTGCTACCTGTATTTGCTCTCTTTTCTCATTGTTGGAGTGATCAATTTTTGCCTGTATTTGCTCATTTAGGTCATTCTTTAATTCACAAATCATTTTAACTATGAACCTTCTGAACTCCTTCTCTGACATTTCATCAACTTCACTCTCTGTGGGTTCTATTATTATAGTGTCCTGGTTTGTTTGGGGCACTTTCCTCCCTTGTTTTTTCATGTGGTCTATGTGTCTTCCTTTCTTGCAGTGTGGATCTGAGACATTACAGTTTCTTTCCTATATTCTTGTAGTGTCTGAGCAGATTGTCTGTATCTCACCTTGATGTTGGACTTCCAGACCCTACTGGTGTTCCAATGAATGCTATTGCATCCTGGATCTGGGTCCTGTGCAAGTTGGTGTGGGTGGGTCTGGGCTGCTGGGCTTGACCTCCCTCAGTGTCTGCTGGTCAGAAGGGATGGTCCTGCGCCAGAGGCGAGGCTCTGGTGAGTGTCTGCCCTGCCAGGGGAGAGGTAGACCAAGCCTGCTGTGTACCTGGGACCCGCATAGGCTGGTGGGGTGGATCTGGGCTGCTGGGCTTGATCTCCCACCAGGCTTGACCTCCTATGGTAGTCTGTTGGTAGGAAGGGGCCAGAGGTTAGGGTCTGGCAGGTGTCTGCCCCACTGGGGGAGGGATGAACTGGGCCTACTGAGAGCATGGGTCCTGCGAGAGATGGTGTGGGTGGTCTGGGCTGGATCTCAGCTCCCTCAGTAGTCTATTGGTTGGAAGGGGTGGTCCTGCACCAGAGGCTAGGCTCTGGTGGGTATCTGCACCACAGGGGGAGGGGTGGACCAGGTCTGTTGTGCACCTGGGACCTGCACAGGCTGGTGCATGTGGACATTCTTTATTTCTCCCCCTCGAATGCATAAGTCTCACCTTTGCGCATTGCGATATATATCACCATTCCTTTTTATTTTATTTTGGAACAGGGTCTTTCTAAATTACTGAGGCTGGATTTAAAGTTGTGATCCTCTGGACTCAGCCTTCAAAGTAGCTGTGATTACATGTGTGTGTGTGTGACCCCTCCTGGCCCCTCCTGGCAGGGATTGCATTCAAAAAAAAAAAAAAAAACAGGGATTGAACCCAGAGTGCTTAAACACTAATTCACATCACCAGCCCTTTTTAATTTTTTTTTTTTTTTAATTTTGAGGCAGGTTGCTTTGAATTTGCAATCCTCCTGCCTCTGCCTCTTAAGCCATGGGGATTACAAGCATGGGTTGCCAGGCAGAGATTATACGTGCCTTTTATATTACATTGGTTAAGGATGAAATCTAGACTAGCAAAACTTCCTAAATTACTGAGGGTTCCCTTCAATTTTTGCCACCACTCCCATCAACAACATACTTCTTTTAAAGGCTGAATGATAAGCCAAGTGTGGTGATACATGCCTTTTGTAATCCCAGGGATTTGGGAGGTTGAGAAAAGAGGACCATAAGTTTGATGCCAACCTCAGCATCCTAGTGAGACCCTCTACATCTTAAAAACCCTGTCTCCAAATATTTTTTAAAAACTAAAAAAATTATTATATATGTATGTAAAATTTGTGTGTATATATACACAGCTAAATATATGTGTGTGTATATATATTTTTATTCTTCCATGGACATTTAGGTCATTTTTATGAAATGGCTATTCTGGATATTGTTGCAATGAACTTGGTAGAGTATATATTTCTAAAGGCGTATTTCATCTTTTTAAATTATTTTAATGATTAATTACAACTTGAGTGGATTGAGGTATGTCTAGAAAATTGGTATAGAACACCTGTAAATGTGTCTATTGGTGTGTTTTCAGAAGATTGGGTTGGACATCAGTGGGAAAGACCTTCATGAATGTGTAGTACCAACCAACAGGTTTATGTTTTAAAAAATGCAGAAGGGGAACCTGTCACTGGCTTGAGATCCAAGCTTCTTGAAAGGGTCCTTTTTTCTGATGTGTTACCTGCATTAGGACAAACGACACACATAATATGAAGTCTAGAGACAGGAAGCAAACCTCGGATCAGCAAGCCATTCTTTATTCCAATTGGTGGAACCCTGGTGTGGCTTATTTTGGGGACAAAAAAAAATGGTGGTTCACTGAAGCAAGAATCTGGGTTATATAGGCTTTGTTTAGGTTGGGACAGGAGGGCAATACCTGGGGTTTATTGTACTGGGGTCCTGTGGACCCATTAGGGTGGGACTGGAGGACAATTCCTGGTGTCCACTGTATTGGGGTCTTGCTGAACATTAGGGTGAGACATGAATGTGAATAGGAAATTTCCTGGGGCTCACTGTATTGGTTTCAAGTAACCCTTTAGGATTTGGGGTCAGATGCCAGTCAGGTGGAGTTCATTTTGTGTTTCTTCCCTCTGGCTGAATACTGGGATTTAAAATGACAAAAGCTTAGGGAAAATGTGCTTGGACTTATTTCCCCTATCCTTCCACCTGTGAGCATCTGACTTCAGATTCTTTAACTTTTGGTTGTGGGCTTGAATCCCTCAAGTGTCTCTCTAGCCCTTAGTCTCGGACTGTAGCTGCTTTATTGACCTCCTTAGGGTGTGAGGCTTCCAGTTGCTTGGACTGAGCTGTTACCAGTCCCCCAGTTTTGCCAGCCTGCAGAAAGGAGTTTTGGGAATTTTATTACATAATGGTGTGAATCCATCTAATAATCCCCTTCTATGTACACTTATACATTGCATATTTTATTAGTTTTGTTTTTTTCTGAAAAACTCTGATATGCATAAGCTCAGCAAAATATCTGAGTCATATGGTATATCTTGTTTCCATTTTTTGAAAAACACCCATATTGTTTTCCATGATATCTGTACCAGTCTGTATTTCTGACAAGTGAATCCAGGAGTCTGCTGTTCTTCACATCCTCTGCAGTACATGTTATCTACTATGACTTTGCTAACAGCCATCATAACAAGCATGTGGTGGGAGCTCATTGTGATATAACCTGAAACCATGAATCTCCCAGAAGAAAATAGGAAAAATTCTTTGACATTAGTGTTAGTAATAGTTTGCAATAGGACAAAGAATGTACAAGAAAAGCAAAAATAAACAAGTGAGACTATATGAAGCTAAAAATGTTTCTATATAGCTAAGGAATCAATCAATGAAATGTTAAAGTAGACCATGGACTGAAGAAAATATTTGCTAACCACATATCTGGGAAAAGTTTAATATCCAAAATATAAGAAAATTATACAACTCATCAAAAAATAAAAAAAAACAAGAAAAGAACACTAATAATTAAAATATGGTAAAATGCCTAAGTAGACATTTTCCTAAAAATTAAACAAATATATAAAGGTATGTAGAAGGTGCTAAGCATTATTATTATAGAAATGCCAATCAAATTTATAATTTAGCTTCTCTGTCTCATTTATCTCACAGAAGTGTGAGTGCTAAATAGTATATATTCTCCATCCTACAGAAGGCATTAGTTCACAAAATGCTGAACCCTCATTTCCTCACATTATTCTTTCTCATTATTCCATCTTAATTGTCAAGAAAATCTAGAAACTGAAAAATAACAGCTTATAGATAAATTACTAGATAGCCATGATTTTTAAAAATCACTTCAAGAATATATAGAATACACTAATAGACTTAGATGTGAAGAAAAATAACATAAAAGACCTACAAAATTGTGAGGATGGCCTTAGGCCTGAGCCTAAGCAACTCCATTTTAAAAACTTCAGTTTGAAACCTGCAGGCTCACCAGGCATGCCTAACAGAGCCTTCCATTATGGCCCTCAGGCACAAACAAGTCACTTCCCACACTGATAAACTCAGAGTGAAGTCTCTGGCAGGCTGTCCTCATCCAACAAGAGGGAAAGGCAAAAAGATCAAGGTGGGGACCACCAGATGTTTTAACCCCGGGGTGAATGATGTCACTTAGAGGCCCAGTGGCAGCTGATAAGGATTAAAAGGGAAGTCAAAAGCCCCAAGATTTGGTATAAATAATAGAGCAAATGAACAGACATTTGGCCAGCTGAAAATGATGCCTTCACACTGAGAGCCTGATGAGGACCTGGACTGATGTCCCAACACTTTTCATTGTTTGCCTAATCCTCTGCATTTTCCACACCACTGTCAAACTGTACTGCAACTTCTTCCTACGACCCTCTTCTCAACTGGCTGCCAGCTCCACCCCAGGAGAAGCCTGCCTTGGTTCCTGACGTAATCACCATGGTCTGAGTGAATGTGCATCTGCTGTACTTAAAGCCTAAGGCTGGAGACTTTTGATCTGACACTTGAACTTAGCATGCAGAGGGAATGTCTGTCATGAGCCTCTCATGATTAAGTGTGTTTGGACTGCTTAGAATTAATCTGGAATTTTTTGCTGTGAATTGATTATGTCTATTGCAGTGTCTAGCATTAAGGATTGTCGTTTTCTTGATTAAGAACCTGTAGAGTGAAATTGTATTGAATGAATTAAGTGAATACAGCATTGACAAAGGCAGAAGCACACGGACATTCTTTGTTTCTCCCCCTCAGCTGCATAAGTCGCACATTTTGTCCATCACGACAAAAATAAAATTTAACTTAATTACAAATATGCTCATAAGAACCTGAAAAACTGGTCATGAGAGTCCGTGCCAGTAGCCCCAGCTACTTGTGAGGCTAAAGCAGGAATTTGAGTTCAACCTGGACAACAGAGTAGTAATCTAGACCAAAAATCAACCAACCAATAAAAAACTAAACACCACATATTAATATTTTTTTAAAGGTACCTTCACTGACACTGGTGATTTCAACCAAACTTTTAATAAGGACTCACTAATAATAATTCATGATTACTTCTAAAAAGAGAACAAGCAGACCTTACCAATTCTTTTTATAAGGCCAGGTTTACCAGATAACACATCACAAGAAAGAAAATTATAGGCTATCTGCCATTATGGATGTTTACTAATATATTCAAAACTGCTAGTAAACGGAAGGTAACAACATAAAAAGGAAAATTAGACCTCATGACTAAGAGGGACATCTCTCAAACTCAGCAATATGTTATAATAATGTTCAAAAAATCATTTTAATATAGAAAATCTTTTGGCAAATCTTATGCCAATTTATGGTAAAACATGGCAAATTAGGACCAGAGGAAAACTTTTTTTTTAATCCACTAAAGGGCAGCTGAGAGCTACCTTCAGTAATCATATTTTATGATAGAAATCTAAGTGCTTCACAACTTAGTTTGGGAAAAAGGAAAAAAAATAGTATGATTTTCTGACTTCTACTAAATATTATTCTGAGAATATTAAACATGGATATTATACTTCAAAGAAAAAATAGCATATGCAGATGATATTATCTTTTATATAATGTTTCTAAGGAATTTTCACACACTAACAAACATTAGAACTACATCAGTTTATGTGGTGAGCCGTTCCTATAGACCATGGCCGCCATTAGAAGATGGCGCCGGCTTCCACTGTGGCCTGTGGTAAACAACTCCTTTTATGGAAAGATTGGCACGCAATCCCTGACCACCCTATGAGAAAGATCCACGTGGCAGCTTAAGATTGGTATGTGGGAGGCTTTATTAGGCTGTGATTGGGCGCTCGGTGGGGGGGTCGCTAGAAGATGATACTTTAATCAAGGCCTGAATAAACTGCTGAAAGAAGAATCCTGTGTCGTGTTTTCCCTTGCCGGCGAGGGGTCGCGACAGTTGGTGGCCCGTACGGGGAATTATATTCCTCGAACCCAGGATCCAGAACTTTCAGCAGTCAGGGTGGTGCACCGGTAAGTTCCCAGGTAAGTGGGAATCCGCAAGCAAATAGCGGGACGCTCCTCTGTAAACAAAGAGAGAGCGGGACTTTTGTACTTTCACTTTCTTTATAGCTCTGAAAACATTATGGGTGTTACCTCTTCAAGCCCAATTTTGTTGGCCCTAGATGGGTTGTTACATTCAAAAGGACTTAAGATAAAGCAGAGTACTTTGCAGATGTTTTTAAGAGAAGCTGATATAGCGGCTCCTTGGTTTGCTTTTTCAGGGAGTCTTGCGATTCCTAGCTGGGACAAATTAGGGAAAGATCTAGATTTCGCTCGTGAGCAAGGCACCTTAGAGGGTGGTGTTATACCACTTTGGAAGTTAGTTAGAGGATGTATAACAGATGGTAAATGCCAAGAAGCTGTGAGTGAGGGTCAAGCTGTTCTTGAACAACTACATGAGGAAAAATCTGAAGGATCACATAGTGAAGTGGCAGAGAGTATCAAAAGTAACAGTAGTGAGAAGGCAAAAGAGCCTGAAGATAAAAATAGGAGAAGGCTCTACCCAGACTTGACCGAATTCAGAACGCCTGAGAACACAAGCGACTCAGAGAGTTCTGAGGACCTTGATATATTGTTACAACAACTACATAAGATAAAAATGAAAAAGAAGAAAAGGGAGACACAAGGCATGCAAGCCTACTGCAAGAAGGGGGAGGGATCTAATATTGGTCAACAAAATTCTGAGGAGGAGGAGGTTGAAAATTTAGAAGAAGATATGATGCCTGTTGCCCCACCCCCGTATGTGGGGGGGAGCTAAGGTTCCGGGAGGTCTTTTCATGCGCAAGTTTGGAGGACAGTTAATACAGATATGGGACTTGCATACCCTGTATTTCAGGACAATAACAGGGGAAGATATCATGAGCCTTTAGACTTTAAGATAGTTAAAACCTTGGCAGAATCCATCCGCACTTATGGCATAGATGCCGCTTTCACTCTTACTCAGGTGGAGGGACTTACTAGATTTTACATGACTCCCTCAGATTGGGCTAGTCTGGTGCGCGCTTGTGTCTCCCCAGGCAAATACTTGGACTGGAGAGCATTTATGCTAGAGGGCGCGGTAGAGCAGGCTGCACAAAATCATGCAGCGGGACGCCCTGCCTGGGATAAGGATATGCTTTTTATCTAATGCTACATTACCCTCCACAGCAGTCTGTCTCCAATCTCCGTTTCTGTTTCTTTTGGCTAATGATACATCACAGGGGATGCTTAATTGTTCTAATGTTACTTGCTACTTGTCTGAGTGTTGGAATGGCTCCTGGACTATGGCAGTGATTATGAAAATTCCAACCTTTGTCCCGATCCCAGTTACTGCAGATCCAAAATCCTTTCCTATTGTTGAATTGATTAGAGCCCGTAGAGATTTTGGAATTACGGCAGCTATAGTGACAGCTGTGGTGGTATCTGCTGCTGCAGCAGTTACAGCTGGAGTAGCCATGGCCAGCCAAGTACAAACTGCTGCCACTATTAATCAGGTTATTCAACAAACATCCACCGTACTTGAATCCCAAAGTAAAATTAATCAACACATTTTATCTGGGATTTTGGCTGCTAATCAAAGGATAGATCTGCTTCAAGCTCAAGTTGAGGAGTTATCTGATCTAGTACATTTGGGTTGTGTCGATCAACGTGTGCATTTATGTATAACCTCTGTCAGATTTAATGATTCCAGAAATGCCTCCCGCATCATCGGGGAATATCTATCCGGAACCTGGTCCTTGGAAGCAGAAAACTTGATCCAGTCTCAACTAACTCATATTGCTGTTTTGAATAGCACCCGTGTCGAACCAGTGACTTTGGGTCAATTCACCAGTTGGCTGTCCTCTGCCTTTTCCTTTTTTAAGGAATGGGTGGGAGTGGGCATTTTTGGGGCAATGTGTTGCTTCGGTGTTGTACTTTGTTTGTGGCTTCTCTGTCGCCTTAAAGCTCGCCATGCGCAAGAGAAGGCTATGATTGTACAGGCTCTTGCGGCCTTAGAAAATGGCATTTCTCCACAAATCTGGCTTGCACATCTTAAACAGTGATTTCTGGGCATGGCCATTGCACCCCAAGTTAATTTCACATTGCACTGGGATTGGCGTGCCCTCTTTCCTATGCTTTCTCAGTGCTGAATAGCCCTTGCACTCTGCAGGTCTTGTTACCATTGCACGCAGATGGGTTTCAGGACTGGTCTTTCTTCTCGGCTACAGACTCTTTACCTTCCTCTGGGGCTTAGGGATTGTGTTGCCAACTTAAATTTTGTCATCATTACCAGGCTACCTGTGTTATCCTACTTCTCACCGTCGTCACGATGCAGGATGCGAGGCAAGGCACTGCACTTGAGTGATCCCTCAATGGACCTCAAGGAAAGCATGTCCTATTGCGTGCGGGTTTGACGTCCACGCCCCGCCCTACGAAAAAAGGCGTCGGCTGATATGGGACCAGGTCTAGGGAAGGGCCCTCCTTAGGACTGAACCATACATTGCAGCCACTTCTGCACAGTGGGATAGGACCTCTACTTTCGCCTGCATTGTTTTATAAAACAGAAGGGGGAACTGTGGTGAGCCGTTCCTATGGACCGTGGCCGCCATTAGAAGATGGCGCCGGCTTCCACTGTGGCCTGTGGTAAACAACTCCTTTTATGGAAAGATTGGCACGCAATCCCTGACCACCCTATGAGAAAGATCCACGTGGCAGCTTAAGATTGGTATGTGGGAGGCTTTATTAGGCTGTGCTTGGGCGCTCGTTGGGGGGGGTCGCTAGAAGATGATACTTTAATCAAGGCCTGAATAAACTGCTGAAAGAAGAATCCTGTGTCGTGTTTTCCCTTGCCGGTGAGGGGTCGCGACAAGTTTAGTACAAGCATAGGTTATAAGGTCAACATAAAATTATATAAATTACTCTAACAATGAGCAGTGTCAAAATTGAGACACAAATCCATTCACAAATGTAGGAAAAATAATAAATAAATTTAGGATCTGTCCACTGCAAAGTAAAAAGTAAAGGTGAAAATCAAATGCAAAAAAAAAAAAAAGTTGAAACAAATGTGAGAGTAGCTAGTATTTAATGATCAAAAGTCTGATTTTGGTAAAAATTATAATACTTGTTTGTAGTCATAATCTAATCATTTCACCTTGTAGTGGCACCCCCTCTCCACAGAAAATCTTAAGTTTCTCCAGAAATCTTCACCATAATTGACCTTAGGACTATCAGCAAAAGAGTTTCTACAAAAGGGTTCAAAGTAGTTAAACTTCTTATTTCCTATTGCTCTATCTTCCTTGGCCACCAGCCTGGAAGAGATCAGCACTTCAGGTGCAGAATGCCCCTTTAGATCAATGTCACTCCACAGGATCTCCCCATGCCCCCCTCTCAATTCTTTTCCTTTATCTTAATATTTTATCTTTTACTTTCATGAGATTCTTTTTTTCTCTGTTGCTTCCATATATGAGAGGAAACGTACAACATTTACTTGGTCATGGCTTATTTGTCTTAACATATTGCTCTCCATTTGCATACATTTTTCTACAAACAGCTGATTTTTGCTCTTTCTGGTTGAATAAAGCTTCATTGTGTGTATATACCACATTTTCTTTATCCTTTTATTTGTTCATGTACATCTGGACAGAGTCCATGACTTGGTCATAGTGAATTGTGCTGTTGTAAACACAGGAATATGTCTATAACGTGCTGTTTTTTAGTCTTTTAGATGGTGAGGAGTGGTATACATTAGCTGTATCATATGATAATTCTGTTTTTAGTTTTCTAAGGAAGTATTCATAATTGCCACTACCAGTGTGGCCAAATTAGGAGGTTCCATGAGGGGTGATGGGAGATTGGAAGAAATAGGACTCACATATGCATGTCTTGAAGATAAAGCAGCTGGGATTGGGTGGAGTGAAGCTCTCTGATGGAGAAGCAGGTCTAAAGAATTACACCAGCAATCTTTATTATATATTTCTCATTAATCAGATTCAAGCATTATTCTTTGTGTTCATGAAAATTACAGAATTAGCAACATTATGCAACTTATTCCTCAGTTATATTCTACAGTTACAATGTGTAATGTTAGGAGCATTGTGTAGCTCTCAAGAAAGTCCATTGTTTAAAGTTACTATTATGTGGGCAGGTTCATGTGCAGCAGAACTGGTGGAACATTGCAGTTGTCTTAGGAAGAGAATTCCTTCATTCCCAGGAGCTCTGTGCCTGAGAGCAAGGTTGAGGCTGATAATAAGACTCAAGCACAGAGCCTCCATGGAAAGCATTACCATAGCAACCAGGCACCATGCACCTTTGCACAGAAACTTTCCCAGGCACCAAGCATGCTACAGCCATGAAGTCATTAGGGACCCCAATCTCAGACACTGATATCCCAATCACTGTCACTGCTCTCCACACATAATGATTTTCCCAACAACATTTTACAGGGTTGCCTTTCCCCAGATGCTTGCCATTTCTCACGATGATGCCCATTCTGACTAGAGGGAGGTGAAGTCACAGTAGAGGTTTGATTCGCATTTCCCTGGTGGCTAAAGATGTTGAAATATTTTACATAATTGTTGGCCATTTGAACTTCTTCTTTAAGAAGTTTCTGTTTATTTGCCAAGTTGATGAATGAATATTTTTTTTCATGTTGAGATTTTAAAAATTCACCATATATTTATATATTAATCATTTGTCAGTAGTAAATGACAAAAAAAATCTCATTCAGTATGTTGTCTCTTCATGCTGTTCA
The DNA here is from genome assembly GCF_047511675.1 of Marmota flaviventris. Taxonomy (NCBI): domain Eukaryota; kingdom Metazoa; phylum Chordata; class Mammalia; order Rodentia; family Sciuridae; genus Marmota; species Marmota flaviventris. The sequence continues at coordinate 145,285,024 of NC_092504.1, read as the reverse complement.
TTTTTTCCCCTTTGCCTTGCAGAAGCATTTTTGTTTTGCTCCCATGCTATTTGTTCTTGATATTATTTGTTGAGATATATGAGTATTTTTGAGGAAAAGGCTGCCTACTCCTTAATGTTGTAGTGTTACCCTTAGGGTTTATTCTAGCAGTTTTTAAGTTCCTGGGATTATTCTCAGGCCTTTGATACATTTTGGATTGACATTTATAAATGGATATTCCCATTTTCCCAGTATAACTGGGTAAAGAGGATTTCTTCTCACCAATGTATATTTGGGGACCTTTATCACTAATTAGATGAATCAAGGTTCATATGTCTGTGTAGCTCCTATTCTGTTTCATTTTTCTCTGTGTCTGCTTTTGTTATTATGGCTCTGTAGTATAAATTGAAGTCAGGTATAATGAGGCCTTCAGGTTATAGTTTACAGAATTCCTTGCTTTTCTGGTTCTTTTGTTATTCCATGTGATTTTTAGGATTGTTTTTTTCTAGGTATAGAATAATATGGGTATTTTGATGAAGACTGTATTGATTCTGTAGGTGGGTTTAGTTAATCTGATGTCTTTATTTAATCTCCAGATGGCTTTAGTTTATTTAATGTAGTTAATGTATGTGGCTTTAGTTTATATGTAGATGACTTTAAGTTTTTTAGTAATTTTTTTTGTAATGTTTCTTGTAGAGATCTTTCCTTTCTTTGGTTAGACTTATTAGACTTATTACTAAACTTTTTTTTTTTTTTTTTTTTTGTACTAGGGATTGAACTCAGGGACACTCAACCACTGAGCCACATTCCTAGCCCTATTTATATTTTTTATTTAGAGAGAGAATCTCACTGAGTTGCTTCGTGCCTCACTGTTACTGAGGTTGGCTTTGAACTGCTGATCCTCCAAGTTGGGATTACAGGCATACGGCCCTGTAACTGGCTTACTAAGAATTTTTTAGTTATTTGGAATGAAACAAGTTTCCTCATTTTTTCCCAACAGATTCATATTGTGGGCAAAAGCTATTGGTTTTCATATCTTGATTTATTTATTATGCAACATTGCTGAATTTGTTTATCATCACTAGGAATCTTCTGGTGGAACTTTTAGTATCTTCTAAGTTTAGAATTATATCATCTGCAAACAGAGACAATTTGGCTCCTTCCTTTCCTCTTTGTAACCCTTTTATTTCTGCCTCTTGCCAAATGCTTCAACTAAAAATTGAGTATTTATTGTATAGGAATAGTGGCAGAACATCCTTCTATTGTTCCTCATTTTAGAAAAAATGCATTCAGCTCTTCCCTATTAAATAGGATGTTGGCTTTAGGTTTGTCATATATAGAATTTCTTTTGAATTGTGTTTGTTGCACTCCTGTAATGAAAACAACTTTATCATGTTGTATGATCTTTTTAACATGCTATTGAATTTCATTTGAATTGCTACTATATTGAGGGGGTTTTATCTAAGTTCATCAATTATATTGGTGTGTCGTTTTCTTTCATCAGAGAAGTGTTCTTGTCGGGATTTGGATTTTTTTTTTTTTAATAGTACTGGGAGGGCTGGGGATGTGGCTCAAGCGGTAGCGCGCTCGCCTGGCATGCATGCGGCCCGGGTTCGATCCTCAGCACCACATACAAAGATGTTGTGTCCGCCGAAAACTAAAAAATAAATATTAAAAAATAATTCTCTCTCTCTCTCTCTCTCTCTCTCTCTCTCTCTCTCTCTCTCTCTCTCCTCTCTCTTTAAAAAAAAATAGTACTGGGGATTGAACCCAGGACAATTCTAACACTAAGTAGAATCCCAGTTCTTTTAATTTTATTTGAGAGAAGGTCTTGCTAAGTTACTGAGGCTGGTCTTGAACTTGTGATCCTCCTGCCTCAGCCTCCCAAATTTTGGATCATGTGGGTGCTGGTCTTTTGGCTGGTTTTTAATATCATGGTGATACTGGCTTCATAGAATAAATTTGGGAGGGTTTTTATTTTTCTATATCAAGGAATAACTTGAGAAGCATTGTGTTAATTTCTTCTGATTATCTGATGGAATTCAGTATTGAATTCACTTGTCCAGAAGTTTTTGTGTTGGAAGGCTTGGTATTAGTGCTTCAGTTACATTGCTTTTTATTGTTATTTTAGGTTTTCAATATCCACTTTGTTCATTTTGGGTAGGTCATAGGTACCTAGAAATTTAACCATTTCTTTTAGATTTTCCCATTATTAGAATATGAGTTTTCAAAATAATTCCCTGATAATCCTCTAAATTGCATTGGTTTATGTGATAATGTGAGCTCTTTCATCTCTAATTTTATGAATTTGAGTTTTCTCTTTTCTTTGAGTTGTTTGTCTAAGGGTTTATTCATTTTGTTTATTGTTTCAAAGAACCGACTAGTTTTTTTTTTCATCAATCCTTTATATTCTTTTATTCTTTATTTCATTAATTTCATCTCTGATTCATATTCTTTTCTTGTGCTCATTTGGGGAATAATTTGTTGTTGTTGTTATAAGACTGGGAGATTGATATGTAAATTATTTGATTTGAATCTTTCTGGTATTTTATTTAGGAACACAACTGCATTTTCCTTTTAGAACTGCCTTTAGAATATCCCAGAAGTTCTGGTACATTGTATTTCTGTTGGTTGATTCTAAGATTTTTATCTCCTGATTTTTATGACATACACTCAAAAGTGTGAGATTCAATCTCCATATGATTGTATACTAGCTTAATTTTTCTTGCTGTGGATTTTAGGCTATAATTATCTGATAAGATACAAGGCATTGATTCTACTTTTCTCTATTTGTTAGGACTTTATTTGTGGCCATAAATATGATTTATTTTGGAGAGAGTTCCATGATCAGGTGAAAATAAAGTGTGATCAGCTATTGTTACTCAGAATATCTTATAGATCCTTATTATTTCCATTTTATCTATAGTGTGATAGAATGCAAGCCATTTGTTTTCTTTAAAATTAGGGTTGATTTTGTAATTGAAAGGTAGATATGGTCGTGTTAGATCAGTTTCATATGATTGTAGGGAAGGCAAATGGATACAGAAGTGAAGTGCAGAGGCAAAAGCAAAAACTGCTCACCTTAGATGCCAGCTTTATTTATATCAATAGATTACTTTAGGTCATTGGCTTCATTAGTACACATTGTTCATTGTCAGGTTACAGACTTAGCAACATTATGCAGCTTATCTCTCAGTTATATAATAAGTTGCAATGTGCAATGTTATGAGCTTTGTGTAGCTCTCAAGAAAATCCATTGTAAAAAGTTACTGTTATGTTGGCAGCTTTAGGCTCAGTGAAACATTGTGGTGTCTAACAAGAGAGATCCTTTATTTCTAGGAAGTGTGTGCCTGAGATCAAGGTCAAGGCTGATAGACTCTAGCACAGAGCCTCCTCATAAAGGACATTATCATAGCAGCTAGGCATTGCACATGTATTAGTTATCTTACTAGTTCCAGGGAGTAACTGCAGAGCATTCTAAGGGTTGGAAACAGGGTGCCTGTTATCCCCCAGGAGTTTGCTCACCAGAGGAATGCTTCCCTGTATATTTCCACAGTCAGAATCCCTACAAATATCATAGTGAACTTGGAATAAAACTGTGGAAAACCTGTGGGAGTTGGATTTTGAAATAGTGATGTTAGTAATAAAATGATCAGGTAGCTATCTAAATTGGATTTTTGTCATGAGCCTATGTCTACAATATTCATAAGGACAATCTAAAAATAACATGTTAGATATCTTCTTATGTTCTACTTATTAGTCAGGTTTCATTTTTCTATTATTTATTGTCAATATGGCTCATTTCTCATGCAGGTGACTGTCCCTTTTGTACAGTTGCTTCTGTATTAGTACAGGAATATCAGATGTAGGTTTTGTTTGTTTTTCCCAGCACAATCTTGTGTCTAGGTGTGGTAGATACAAAAGTAGGGCTTATGTACTAGTGTAGATTGGAGCTAATGCAAGACTGAGGAGACTATAAAGTCCAGAGTACTGAATACATGGTGAGAGGGATGACACTGATCATCAGGGAAACAAGGTTTGATTTTGAGTTAGATACACAGGCAATTATAGAAGACATGTGTGTAAAATAGTACAAGATTGTGGTTGATCACATGGAATTCTTAGCATGTGTATTGAAGATAATTAATAATAACAAGAATAATAATGATGATGATGATTATAATAATAGGATATTACTTAAGATATGAGAAAAAAATCATTTTAACAATAATAATGGTATAAAACAATAAATATAAGAAAGAGTGAGATTAGATTATTTTAACAGAAAGAAATAATCAAGATTAGAAAGACATTTGTGCTGGAGATGTGACTCCATGGTAGAGAAGTTGTCTTGCTTGTGCAAGAACCCAGGTTTAATTCTCACCACTACAAAAAAAAAAAAAAAAAAAAATTTAAAAAGGAATTTTTTTATTAGAGCATTATAGTTATACATATTAATTGTGTTTATTTTGACAAAATCATACAAGGTTCAATTTGATTTGCTCTCTTTCAATCCTCATTACCTTCTTTTATCTCCATCCTCCCTCCCAATATTCTCCTATCATCATGCCCACCCACAAGAATAGGATCCTAATTAGAATACAATATATCCCATGCTTGTATAGAACTAAGAAGAACCAATAAAATTAAATAAAACATGAAATTGTTTGAAGAGTGAGATAAGTTTATGCTGTTAGAAACATCACATATTTATACATGTATCAAAATTTTTATTGCATAAATATGTACAATTTTTATTTTATTATTAAAAATAAGTTTAAATTTAAAAAACAAAAATATTCAAACAAGATTGTTGTTGCTATTTGTTATTTTAATAATATACATAAATACCATAAAATATTTGAATTCAAATTCAATATTTACTAAAGTAAATATTTCCTTTAGTTTTCTACCTCATTGCATTTCAAAAGTTTGTCTTATACCACTGGTATTGGAATCACTAGAGAGGTTGCTACATATTCAGAAAACTCAGTTCCATCCCAGAACTATTGAATCATATTCTGCATTTTAGTAAATCTCTGATTCATGGTTATGCAATTAAAATTGAGAATTCCCCTTCTTAATCATCATAACTTTCTCATCTGAGAGATATATACAACTTAGATTATGATATAAAATAACAAATGTATATTCTTGTGTTGATGCCTGAATTTTTATATTTTATTTCATAAAAGTGGAGCATATACACTCTTTTTGGACTTATGTCACTTTTTCTTCAGAGGTAGATAATGGTATCACTGTGTTTAAAAGTATCTTTATAAATAATTAAAGTCATCACATGAGAGTCTTTTTACAAACTCTCATCTCAACTTTAATTAGATCACAAACTCTGTGGATTATCATTTGGTCAATGTGCTATTTATTTACCTATTCTTGTTTCAGGAACTGTTGACATTCAGGGATGTGGCCATTGATTTCACTGAAGAGGAGTGGGAATGCCTGCAACCTGCTCAGCAAAAATTATATAGAGATGTAATGTTAGAGAACTACAGAAACATGGTCTTCCTGGGTATGTATAACTTCCATTCAGAATTCTTAATTATTGTTATTTAATTTTCTTCCCTTGCAGAATATCTTCTGGGAACTTCTCTGCAAGAATGAGTTTTAGGTTTGTGCTTTCAAGAAAAAGGAATTGTTTGGTACAGATAAGTGTTAATGATATTCCTTTGAGTCTTTAATCTCTTCCTTTCTTGGTTAGTTATATATTCTTCACTTTACATAAGTGGTACTTAGACGAATTCAGTGATGTAAAATATTGTGGCCTACACATAGCATTGGACACATTGAGAGGCCCAAATGTCAAGGAGGACGTCAAACTTCAAATGTTGATGGAAAAGTTATCCACCAGAAAATATTTTTTTAGAAGCTTAGGTTTATTTCTCTTGTTATCATTGAACACATATGCTCTATATTTATCATGCTTTCAAATTCTTTAAAGTCTCCTTTTTTCTCCAGTGATGTACCAGTACATTCAAATTAACCACCAAAACTCCCCTTAGCTTATGAGGATCAGCATGGTCTAAAAGAGATACCATTATTTGTGGGTCTCTAGGAAATTGATGCACATTTTTGGAGAACTCTAGGTCAAACCATTGTAATAAACTAATATTATAAAGCAGTCTCTCTAATAATATTCATATATTTATTTATTAAAATTTTCTTATTAGAGCTCTAAAATACTTGTAATGGATTTTCTGTGAAGTGAATCAAGGTTTTCAATGAATACTCTTTTGGGGTCTGTAGTCACAGTTGCAAAATGTAGTTACATAAAAGGGCTTGTAAAATAGTATATCTGTGGTTATATACAATTTTGTTGGTTAAATTTTCTTTTTCTTCCATTTTATTGAATAGGTTTTATGTTGTGGAGTAGATTTTCTCAAATAATTTGGTTCTGCTTTATTTTTATCCATTTTTTATGATTAGATGGCAATTTCCATTATTTTACAAATTAGGACAATGTAAGTTGAAATTAAGATATGCATGATCCTTGTTTCTATTGCCAATAAAATTACATGTGCTTTTACTTGCTTGCATAAATATTATTCCCTTTTAATGACATTTATATTTTATCTGTATTAGTTTTTCATTCTCCCTATGTACAGAGTAATGTAAATTTTCTATATGTTAATGTAATGGGGATAAAACCAGGCATGATCTAATAATGAGCTATGCCCCAGTCCCTTTCTATTTATGTTTGGAGGAAGGTTCTCACTAAATTACTGAGGATGGTCTTGAAATTGCAATCTTCCTGCCTCAGAATTCCTAGTACCTGGATTACGTGTGTGTGTGTGTGTGTGTGTGTGTGTGTGTAATGACATTTTTAAGGTAGCTTTAAAATATTTTGGAATTATTTTTATATTTTATGTGTTGTTTGAAATTTTAATCAAAACCACAAAACAAAACTTGCTGTCCACCATATCAAGTATATTGTTCAGTAATGTTAATTCAAATTTTTATGTAATATATCTGTAGAAAGTTTACATCTCAAAAATCAATACATAAATTCTTATGTAAACAAAGGCTCATTTCTATCTTCTCTCCTCAGTAATGCCATTCTCATTTCTGTTCAGAAAGTTTTTGTTTGTATGTTTGTTTTTGTTTTGTTTTGTTTTGTTTTAGGCATCTTATATAAGTAGAATTCTGCCATATTTTTCTTTTTGGTAGGGACTTATTTCAGTTAACCTAATATACTGAAGATTTATCCTGATTATAGATTTTGCAAAAATTTATGGATTTTTTAACGTGAAAAATATTCTCTAGTTTCTATATTACAAATTGTCTCATCCACTTATTTCAAGGAATATTTGGTGTGCTTTCTCATGGTAGCTCTTTTAGATAATACTGTAACAAACAATGGCATGAAATGTTTTAATTTGCTACATATGCAAGAGATTATCACACTCCCAATTTAATATGCCTATCTGTTTAACTTGATGTCAGTACTACCCATTGAATATTGTAACTTACAATGTTTTTAAGTCATGACACAACATTCTCCCAATTTTGTTTATATTTTGAAATTTTGGGGGCTTTTCATACAATTTGAGATTCCATAAAATTTCTGGAATATGTTTTTCTGTTTGCAAAAGGAAATGGGAGTTTGATAGATATTTACATGAAGTCTCCAGCTAACTGAGGTGTACAAAGGTCTCTTAATTTTATCTTTCAATTCTGGAACAAGACCATGTTCAAGATTGTTCAACCAATTGCCACATATTTCTAGATTTTTGAGCATCCCTTCCACTTTTGATTTCTAACTTTATGCTAAGATATTTACAAAATAATTTTACTATTTTCATACCTATTAACCTTTGTTTTATTCCTTACCAGTTGGTCAATCCAGTTTAATATTCTATTTGCTATTGAGAACATTTGGTATATAAGTCAAATATGTTTAAAGTATTTTTCAAAGTTTTTGTTTTGTGATTACCATTTTGTTTGACTTTTTCTTACAGTAAATGGGGATTAGTGTCTCCTAGTATTATAGTGTTGCTTTCTATTTCTGTATTTACTTTTTTTAATCTTACCTTTTTAATGTCTGAGAAGACTTGAAAATATATCTATTCTCATGGCAGTATTCTAAGGAAAAGTTCTTTTTATCTTTGTATAATCTACTTTGCCTCTTTTTAAATTTTTTTTTAATTTAGAATATATTTTATGCCATATAACTTCTTGTTTTAAATGGTTTCTGTATCATAATTTGGCAACCCCAGCTTTTTTTTTTTTTTTTTTTTTGGTGACTTTTGTATGTAACACTCATATTTTCTTGCTTTCATCTACTTCTTTCCTTAGATTTAGAGTTCCCTGTAGATTACATACAATTAAATTTCTTTCAGATTTATTATTTTTTGAAATTTTTATTTGTTCTTTTTAGGTATACCATAGTAGATATATGTATTTTGACATATTTTACATACATGGAGTATAACTTCTCATTCTTGTGGTTGTACAAAATGTGGGGTTACACTGGTTGTGTATTAACATATGAATATAGAAAAGTTATATCTGATTCATTCTTCTTTCTTTCTTATTCCCATCCCACTCCCTTCCCTTCATTCCCCTTTGTCTTATCCAAAATGAACTTCTATTTTTGCCCACCTTATTGTGTATAAGCATCTGCATATCAGAGATAACATTCAGTCTTATGAAGTAATATTTTACTTCCTCTATATTTAATACACAACAGTCACTTCTAAACATCTATACAGACTAGATTTTTCAATTAAGGACTCAATTTGTCTACTACATACATGACAGTCTTGAATAAATTGCACATATGTAACAAGAGTCCTAATTTGAAAATGTCTTCAAAATATGATCATTCTGGCCCTTCCCCAACCCTGTGAACTCTAATGATCACATTTTTAGAAGACAATTCTTCCCAAGAATTTTAACACAAAACATACAAAACTTGTTTACTAATTATACTTTTGTCATACACTGGCAACCTCTTTAACAGCTAGAAAAGCTAGATGTAGATTAGGACTTGTTGGTCCTTTATATACACTAAGTACACAGCACAGTAAAACAAAACCCACAGACATAGGAACAGTGGTTACTCTTGCCTCATTGTAAGCACACTGGCATGGTGCTCCAGAGAATCAGCACACAATATGTATTACTCAACAGAGGTTTTGGCTATTTCCCCACCCCCCAAAAAATTTTTATATAAATTTAAAAAAAAAATTATACAATGTGTTATATTTACTTCTACTTTTGACATATATTAAGTACATCTAGAAAGTCTAGATATTTCTTTTAAAAAGTACTTAGCATTAGTAATTAGTACTTAGTAATGAGGAGTAAAATACACATACAAAATAATGGTTATAATATATGAAAAATTTCTTTTATATATAACCAGTCTGGCACAGGACAATTTCTTCTTGTGGTCCAAGTCTTCGTGATGTCTTCTAACCCACTGAAAAAAATGTGGATAACTGCCACTGCTAGATGTGGTCTAAAAACTCCATTTCAAGATCAATTCCAGAAGATGTTTCTGATTTTTTAAAACAAATGGCCATTTTCAAGACATTATTATGTAACTCTATTATATGTTGTCAAACTGTTTACATTTAGAATATCCAGATGTGTGGCCTGGGGATGTGGCTCAAGCAGTGATGCGCTTGCCTGGCATGCACGGGGCGCTGGGTTTAATCCTCAGCACCACATAAAATAAAATACAGATGTTGTGTCCACCAAAAACTGAAAAATAAATATTAAAAAATTCTATCTATCTATCTCTCTCTCTTCTCTTCTCTCTCTCTCAAAAAAAAAAAAAAATGAATGTCCAGATGTGGCAAAAGTTTTAAAAGTTGAGAACAGCTTTTTCATATTATATATACAGGCCTTGTACAACAGGCCAGTAAATCTACCTGAAGTGTGGTAGACATTTTCAATTGATCAAATATGGTATGTTACCCTACAGTTTCTCTCTTTGGTTGAATAAACACCAAATACCCAAGGGTGTTCACCCTTCCACCCATTATGCTCCAGGGCTTCACTCACATTCCAGGATGGATAAGGCCTTTGTTTTCCTTGTCAGGACAAGTTGTATTCTTGTGAAGCCCTCCTGGAGTGGTCACTGAGAGCCCTAGTCTGTGCTGATTGGCTGCACAACCCATCATCCACTCACCTTCTTAGGCCCTTAAAGCCCCTGATGGCCTCTAGGCATTTGGTTGGCCACCAGTCTTCTTGACATGCTATGCCCCCACCATACAGAGTTGCCATTTTCTCAGTGCTGGCTTTGGCTAGGATGGACAGGATCGGGCCAGGAGATTTGGCAGCCCAGAGATCCTGGGTCTGAGGTTCTATAGATCATTGCCATTATCAGGTCATCCAGGCAGGGGGAGAGGCTTTTAGGTTCTTCACAGCCTTGGCCAACCAGTGGACAGTAACATTGGGAGCTCCAGGGGTCTGCAGGGCAGAAACTTTAGGCTTTTCATGGGCTCCCCAGCTCCTCACTAGCCTGGGGCTGGAGCACCCCAGAGCACCCTAGGGAGCAGGCCATGCTCCATTTTTTACCACACTCTGTGGAATTAATTCAGCAATTCTTTTTTCCTTTTTAGATTTAATTTTGTTAGTAAAGCTTTTCCTTTTGATTTGTGGCTTGTAATAATGCATTAATAATCAAATGAATTTTTAAAAGTGAAGAACTTGCTACTGTTACTTTGAAAGTTGTTTTCTATATTTCTTATAATTGTTTTTCCTACTTTGCTTAATGCTTTAACTTGTGGCTTATCACTTTTCATAATGGCATACTTGAATTTCTCTACCACTTCCCTTTATATATTCTATAGGTTTTTAATTTTGCACAGGATCTCACTATGTTGCTAAAACTGGACTTGAGCTTATGGGTTTTCTGCTCAGCCTCTCCCAGATGGCTAAGATTACAGCTTTACACACCATGACTGCCTCTTTCAGACACTTTTTTCTTGAGGAATTATTCGCATTCACAATTTCTGCTTATTTATATTAACAATCTTTGTCTAAATTTAGTTATCTAATCTCCCTTCAAATGTTTACTTAGTGTAGTTTTGGGTAATTTATAACTCTCACTATCCTAATGTTCAATTCCTAATGTTTTGGGGTTTTTTTTTTTTTTTTTTTTTTTTTTGTTGTTGTTGTTGTTGTTACTTTGATTAAACCACGGTTTCCTTTATCTTTATGTGCTGTATATTGTTAATTGATTTGTCCATTAAAAAAAAAAAAAAAACGGACAACAGTAGATTATATAGTCCTTGTGGAAAATAGTTTTAAAATAAATTTTAAAAGGCAAGTATAGTGCTACTAGCTTGTAATCCTAGCTAATTGGAGGCCATGCAAAAGATTTCAATTTTGAGGCAAGTCACAGAAATTTAGGAACATCATGTCTGAAACAATTTTAATAGCTGTGTTGTAATTTAGTAGTATAGAACCCTTGGGCTTAATCCCAAGCACAACACATAAATAATTAAAAGTAGAATGACCTCATGATACAGAAATGCCAATATTAAATATGTATCCATAAGAAATGAAATCAGCACGTGGAAGAGATAGCTCCACTATTGTGTTCAGTGAAAACATTGTTCTCAATATTCAAGATATGGTCTCAACCTGTGTGCCCATCAATGATCAAGTTAGTAAAATTGTGGTATTTATATGCCATTGCTATTTAGATATGAAAATATCTTGCCATTTAAAGTAACATAGGATGAATATGCAGGACTTTGCATTAAGTGAAATAAGGCAGATACAGAAAGTCAGTTGCAGGAAAATTTGACTAACATGTGGAAGTCAGAAATCCACAGAGTAAAATTGTGGTGACCAGGTACTGTGTTTTGTGGAGTGTTGGCATATTGTTAGTCAAAGTTTAGAAATTTTTATTTGAATGGGCATAAGAAGGTCAAGAGTATTTTTGTATCACATGGTGAGTATGTTATGTTCTTAGTAAGTACTAATAGAATGAATGCAATATTTTGTTAAGCACAAAACTGATAAATATATGAATTAATACATGTATTAATTCACTTCATTTAGTCATTTCGCTTTATATATATATATATATATATATATATATATATATATATATATACCTTAAAATACCATGATATACTTAGCAAATACACAAAGTTGAATTTTTCAATAAAACAAATCAGCAAATAACACAAATTTAAAAACATAAAAAACAACTTATTAGTTTTGAGTGCCATGTTGGCTTCATCCAAATAATATGGATGTAGGCTGTGTAAGGTTTTTATTCCCTCCCAAACTAGTTTTCATGGAGAATTTTCTAGACATATTGTGTATTTTTCTTATTAAAAATTTTGTCCTTATTTTTTTAGGAGTCCATAGTCTCTTTGCTCTTGTTGGATCTGTGGTATTATCATCCAAAATCTATCTGTTATTTCCAGATCTCTCTGTCATGGTAGATGGAAAGTAGTTTTCAAACACTTCAAGAAAGCCACAAATGCTTGTGTGTGTCTTTTATATTTTTCTTATTCTACTGAGAATGAAGGTAGCTGGTGGATTTTTTCTAATTGCACAATGCTATATTGTGGAGAAGCAATGGCTGTATTTGGAAAAAGTTACATTTTTTTTCTCTCTACTATATTATTCTCCTTAGTAATATAATCATCTTGGATACTATGGTCTCTACAATAGTTTGAGTAATTTTCACAAGGTAATTTTTGTCTGTACATTTTTACTTATATATTTCTGGAGTAATGATGACCTTCGATTTACTAATATGTTATCCCACTGATTTCCTTACATTGTGATAATTTCATATCTTATCTATGCAAAATATATTCATCCCAGTCTAGTAAGTAAAATAATTTCTATATTGGTTTATTTCAGGCATGGCTTCTCATTATATGCAAGAATTTTCACAAGAACAGGGCATAAAACATATATGTCAAAAAGTAATAAATGGAAAATATGGAAATTATGAACTTGACTATTCACAACAAAGAAAAATATGGAAAATTGTAAGTGAGAATGAACATCAGAAATTATATTATCAAAAGTCAGCCCTTATTCACCACCATAGAATTCATATTGAAGAAAAGCCCTACAAATTTAAAGAATGTGACAAAGCTTTTAATGAAAAATCTCACCTTATTTGCCATCGGAGAATTCACACTGGAAAGAAGCCCTACCAATGTAAAGAATGCGGCAAAGCATTCATTAAAAAAACACACCTTATTCACCACCAGAAAATTCATACTGGAGAGAAGCCCTACAAATGTACAGAATGTAGCAAATCTTTCATTAAAAAAATGCACCTTATTTATCACAGCAGAATTCATACTGGTGAGAAGCTCTACAAATGTACAGAATGTGACAAAGCTTTTAGTAAAAAATCAAGACTTATTCGCCACCAGCGAATTCATACTGGAGAGAATCCCTACCAATGCAAAGTATGTGACAAAGCTTTTAATCGAAAAAGTAGCCTTATTCGCCACAGCAGAATTCATACTGGAGAGAAGCCCTACAAATGTAAAGAATGTGACAAAGCTTTTAATGACAAATCAAACCTTACTTACCACAGCAAAATTCATACTGGTGAGAATCCCTACAAATGTAAAGAATGTGGCAAAGCTTTTATTAAAAAAGCATACCTTATTCCCCACCTGAGGATTCATACTGGAGAGAAGCCCTACAAATGTACAGAATGTGACAAAGCTTTTAATGAAAAATCAAGCCTTGTTTGCCACAGCAGACTTCATACTGGAGAGCAGCCCTACAAATGTACAGAATGTGACAAAGGTTTTAGCAAAAAATCAAGCCTTGTTCGCCATCAGAGAAGTCATAGTGGAGAGAAGCCCTATCAATGCAAAGTATGTGGCAAAGCTTTTAATCGAAAAACTAGCCTTATTTACCACAGCAGAATTCATACTGGAGAGAAGCCCTACAAATGTGAAGAATGTGACAAAGTTTATAGTCAAAAATCAGCCCTTAATTACCACAGCAGAATTCATATTGGAGAGGCTTACAAATGCAAAGAATGTGGCAAAACTTTTAATCATCCATCAAACCTTACTAGACATCAGAGAATTCATATTGGAGACAAGATCTACAAATGATAACATTATGCCATTTCTTCAAGGGTGGGTCAAAATTTATTCCATACCAGAGTAATTACAGCAGAGAAAAATTATTCAAATGAAAAAACTGTGACAATGTAAAAATGTCTCTAACAGTTGGTCACCCCTTACTCAGCACCTGAGAAAACATACTAGTAGGAGAGAGTATGAGTGGAAAAAATTGTTTTAAAACTCATAGCCATTGCTCAGACATTATTGAACTTTGGAGAATTCATAGTGCTTAGCAATCTTAAAAAGTTAAATAATGTTTCCAAGCCTTTATTTAAATTTCAAATTTATTGAACATCTGAAACCTTATACCTGTAGTGAAGGTTAAACAGCATTTGTCCAAAATATATGTTGTATATAAAGGCAAAATATTTACAATAAAAAACCTTGACAAGTATAAAAGAAGTATAGTAAAGTCCTTATCCATACCTCATAACTTGATATATTTGAGAGTCAGTAAAAGAGAAAATCATTTAAATATAGAAAATGAGCAACTGGCTTTAACATTTGCTTAAAATTTATTAATTATTATTAGGAGATATGGAGAAATAACAACATCATTGTAAATATTATACATCCAGAATGCAAATAACTCATCTTTGAAAGGATACACATTTCTTATAAATCAAAGATTACTGAATATTTGCACTTTTGAATACTGGAGAAAACAATTATAAGAAACAATTATAAGAGGCTTTACATTAAATTTTAATGTTTTAAACTTTATTTCTTGTACTGTGGGTTAAATTTAAGGATGCTTAACCACTGAGCCGCATTCCCAGTCTTCCCCCCTGGCCCTTTTAAATTTTGAGGCAGGGTCTGCTAAGTTGCCTAAAACCTCATTAAGTTGCTAAGGCTGACTTTGAACTTGTGAAAATTTTTCCTCAGCTTGCCAATGTGCTTGGGTTACAGGCATGGGCCACCATGCCCAGTTTACAGTGCATTTTTACCTATATTCACATTATGTATGCAACATGTTAATGAATATAAGTGAATGTTAATATGTTAACACTGTCATGTATTGAATCATGTCATTATCTCAAAGATATCACAGTTTTCCACTTGACTAAGGGATTTATGTAACAGACATACTGTTGGATAAATAGTACTGTAACATCTCTTAATTATTTAACACATTAATCAAACTTATTTGGGAAATATAATTTGCATAAATCAAATTGTTATAGTTTTTCTGTTTGTGTTTGTGGAGATATTAAGACAGTTATAAGAATGATATAGAGAGATGAAAATGAGCCCTAGATCTTTATATTTTGAATTACAATGTTAATATCTTACCTTATAGAATGACAGTACTCCTAAAGGCTGGGCATCTCTGGAAAGTCATAAAATCTCCCAATCAGGTGGATTAAGAACACCCCAGAGACTAGGATCCTACAGTGCATATTTTGTTTAAAGGAGTCATTGAAGAGAGAGATATTCTCAGTGCTTGCATGGGAAATCCTGTGGTCAACAAGAAACTGGCCTATCATGGCTCTTGGCATGTTCGGTAGAGAAAAAAGACTGAGGAAGACAAGCATTCCTCATAAACTAAATAAGAGTAACTCCTGACTGACCTCCAAAAATTTAGAAAAACAGCCCAGAATAGGACCACCTGTTTAGTCTTGGACACCCCACAAGGAAATATGACCAGAAAAAAAAAGTTTAAAATTATATAAACTTTTAAAACTCCTACAATTTATTTTATTAGGTATCTTTTGATTTTAGAGACCTCTTTTATTCTACTTTATAATATATAAGGGCTATTACAGATTGTAGGATAGATAGTATATGGCATGCTTTCCCAGTACATCTGCACATCGCAGTCCTTATATTGTAAACTAAACCTGTCCCTTTTTAGGTCTTACAGGTACAGTAGCACATGTCTCCACACAGAAACACACAAAATTTGATTCAAATGAACACCAAAAACACACAAAAATTATCCTATATTTCCTCCATGTGTTAGCACTGTGGGTCAACAAAACACCCACAAACTTTGATTTCATTTAAATTAACTTGGATATAAAACATTGCAATCTAATGATAACTTTTCTGGGCAAGAGAACTGTGGAAATAGTAATAATGTGTGTGTAATTTTTTTAATTTATTAATTTATTTGTTTGTTCAAATTTGTTATCCGTAACAGCAGAATGCATTTCAGTTCTTAGTACACAAATGGAGTACAATTTTTCATTCCTCTGGTTGTGTACCAAGTAGAATCACATCATTCGTGTCTTTATACAAGTATCTGGGGTAATGATCTCCATCTCATTCCACCATCTTTTCTACCCCCATGTCCCCCCTTCCCCTCCTTCCCCTTTGCCCCATTTGAACTTCCTCCATTTCTCCCATGCTCTCCCATCCCCATTATGGATCAGCATACACTTATCAGAGAAAACATTTGGCCTGTGGTTTTTTTGAGATTGGTTTACTTTACTTAGCATGACATTCTCCATCCATTTACCTGCAAATGCCATGGTTTTATTCTCTTTTAATGCTAAGTAATATTCCACTGTGTATATATACCACAATTTCTTTATCCTCTCATCTATTGAATGACATCTGGGTTAGTCCCACAATTTAGCTATTGTGAATTGTGCTGCTATAAACATTGATGTGGCTACCTCCCTGTAGTATGCTGTTTTTAAGTCTTTGGGGTATAAACTAAGGAATATGCTAACTGGGCCAAATGGTGGTTTCATTCCCAGTTTTCCAAAGATTCTCCATATTGCTTTTCATATTGGTTGCACCAATTTGCAGTCCCACCAGCAATGTATGAATGTGCCTTTACCACCACTTCCTCACCAACACTATCTGTTCTTTGTACTCTTAATATCTGCCATTCTGACTGGAGTGAGAGAAAATCTTAGAGTAGTTTTGATTTTCATTTCTCTAATTGCTAGAGATGTTGAACTTTTTAAAATATATTTGTTAATCAATTGTATATCATCTTTTGAGAAGTATCTGTTCAGTTCTTTAGTCCATTTATTGATTGGGTTATTTGTTTTTTAGTGTTAAGATTTTTACATTCTTTATATATCCTGGATATTAATTCTCTATCTGATGTGCAAGTGGTAAGAATCTGCTCTCATTCTGTAAGCTTTCTGTTCACCTCACTGATTGTTTTCTTTGCTAGAAGAAGATTTTCAGTTTGAATTCATTCCATTTATTGATTCTTGATTTTATTTCTAGTCCTTTAGGAGTCTTGTAAGGAAGTAGTGGCCTAATCTGGCATGATAAAAGATTTGGACCTACTTTTTCTTCTATAAGACACAGGGTCTCTGGCCTAATTCTAGGTCTTTGATCCACTTTGAGTTGAGTTTTGTGCATGGTGAGAGATAGAGGTTTAATTTCATTTTGCTGCATATGGATTTCCAGTTTTCCCAGCACTGATTGTTGAAGAGGCTATCTTTTCCCCAATATATGTTTTTGGCACCTTTGTCTAGTGTGAGATAACTGTATTTATGTGGATTTGTCTCTGTGTCCTCTGTTCTGTACCATTGATCTACAAGTCTATTTTGGTGTGATTACATGCTGTTTTTCTTACTACTGCACTGTAATATAGTTTAAGGAATGGTATTGTGATACCACCTGCCTCACTTCTTCACTTTTCTTGTTAAGGATTTCTTTGACTATTCTGGGTCTCTTATTTTTCCAGATGAATTTCATGATTGCTTTTTCTATTTCTATAAGGAATGTCATTGGGATTTTGATTGGAATTGCATTAAGTTTGTATAGTGCTTTTGATGGTATAGTCATTTTGACAATATTAATTCTGCCTGTTCAAGAACAAGGGAGATCTTTCCATGTTCTAAGGTCTTCTTTAATTTTTTTTTCTTTAGCATTCTGTAATTTTCATTATAAACATCATTTACCTCTTTCGTTAAATTGATTCCCAGGGGTTTGTTTGTTTGTTTGTTTTGAGGCTATTATAAATGGGGTAGTTTTTCTAGTTTCTCTTTCAGTGGATTTGTTACTGGTGTATAGAAATGCATTTTTTATGGATCTTAATTTTATATCCTGCTATTTTGCTAAATTCATTTATTAGTTCTAGACGTTTTCTGGTGGAATTTTTCAAATCCTGTTAGAATCATATCATTGGCAAATAGTGATAGTTTGCTTCTTTTCCTATCCATATCCCTTTAATTTCTTTCATCTGACTAATTCTTCTGGCTAGAGTTTCAAGAACTATGTTAAATAGAAGTGGTAGAAAAGGGCATCCCTGCCTTGTTCCAGTTTTTAGAGGGAATGCTTTCAATCTTTCTCCATTTAGAATGATGTTGGCCTTGGGCTTAGCATAGATAGCTTTTACAATATTGAGATACGTTCTTATTATTTTATTTTTTCTAGTGTTTTGAACGTGAAGCAGTGCTGTATTTTGTTGAATGCTTTTTCTGCATCTATTGAGATGATCATACAATTCTTGTCTTTAAGTCCATTGATGTCATAAATTACATTTATTGATTTTCATATGTTGAGTCAAGCTTTAATCCCAGGGATGAACCCCACTTGACAGTGGTGTACTATCTTTCTAATATGTTTTTGCTTTCAATTTGCCAGAATTTTATTGAGAATTTTTGCATCTGTGTTCATAAGAGATATTAATCTGAAGTTTTCTTTCCTTGATATGTTTTTGCCTGGTTTTGGAATTGGTGATATTGACCTCATAGAATGAGTTTGGAAGTGTTCTCTTTTTTTCTATTTCATGGAATAATTTGAGGCGTATTAGTATTAGTTCTTCTCTGAAGGTCTTGTAGAACTCAGCTGTGAATCCATCTAGTCTTGGGCTTTTCTTGGTTGGTAGGCTTTTGATGGCATCTTCTATATCATTGCTTGAAATTGATTTGTTTAACTTGTGTATAATGTCCTGATTTAGTTTATGTAAATCATATGACTCTAGAAATTTGTTGATGTCTTCAATATTTTCTATTTTACTGGAGTACAAATTTTTAAAATAATTTCTAATTATCTTCTGAATTTCTGTAGTGTCTGTCATGATAGTTTCTTTTGTATCACAGGTTTTAGTAATTTGAGTTTTCTCCTTCTATTCATTAGCATGGCTGAGGGTTTATTAATTTTACTTATTTTTTCAAAGAACCAACTTTTTATTTTGTCAATTTTTAAAAATTGTTTCTTTTGTTTCAATTTCATTGATTTCAACCCTGATTTTAATTATCCCCTGTCTTTTATTGCTTTGGGTGTTGTTTTGTTCCTTTTCTAGGGCTTTGAGGTGTAATGTTAGGTGATTTGTTTGTTGATATTTTTCTTCTTTTAAGGAATAAACTTCATGCAATGAACTTTCCTCTTACTACTGCCTTCATAGTGTCCCAAAGATTTTGATATGTTAAATCATTGTTCTCATTTACCTCTAGGAATTTTTTAATCTTCTCTTTGATGTCTTCTGCAACCCATTCTTCATTTAATTACATATTATTTAGTCTCCAGGTGTTGGAGTAGCTTCTATTGTTTGTTTGGTTGATTTGTAATTTCATTACATTATGATCTGATAGAATGCTGGGTACTATCCCTATGTTTTTGTATTTGCTAAGAGTTGCTTTGTGGCATAATATGTGGTCTGTTTTTGAGAAGGATCTATGTGCTGTTGAAAAGCAAGTATATTTACTCATTTATGGATAAAATATTCTATATATTTGTTATGTCTAAGTTATTGGTTGTATTATTGAGTTCTATACTTTTTTTGTTTAGCTTTTGTCTTGAAGACCTATCCAGTGGTGAAAGAGGTGTGTTAGAGTCACCCAGTATTGTTGTGTTGTGGTCTGTTTGACTCTTGAAATTGAGAAGAGTTTGTTTGATGAATGTAGATGCTCCATTGTTTGGGGCATATATATTTATAATTGTTATGTCTTTTTGATGTATGGTTTCTTTAAGCAGTATGAAATGACCTTCTTTATCCCTTTTGGGTAACTTTGGCTTGACACCTACTTTATTTGATATGAGGATGGAAACTCCTGCTTGCTTACACAGTCCATGTGAGTGGTATGTTTTGTCCCAACCTTTCATCTTCAGTCTGGATTTCTTTTCTTATGAGATGAGTCTCTTGAAGACAGCATATTGTTGGGTCTTTTTTTTTTTTAAATCCAATCTGCCAGTATATGTCTCTTGATTGATGAGTTTAGGCCATTAACATTCAGGGTTTTTATTGAGACCTAGTTTGTGTTCCTGGTCATTTTTGTATTTTAACTTAACTTGATTTCTCATTTGATTGATTTTTTTTTCTTTAGTGTAATACCTCCCTTTGTTGATTTTCTTTGTTTTTATTTCCTCCTCATGAAATATTTTGCCACAGATGTTCTGTAGTGCAGGCTCTCTAGTTGTAAATTTTTTTAACTTTTGTATATCATGGAATGTTTTTATTTAATCATCAAATCTAAAGCTTAATTTTATTGGATATAAGATTCTTCATTGGCATCCATTTTCTTTCAGAGCTTGGTATATGTTGTTTCAGGATCTTCTAGCTTTCGGGGTCTGGCTTGAAAACTCTGCAAAGATTATAATTGGTTTTCCCCTATATGTAATCTGATTCCTCTCTCTTGCGGCTTTTAAAATTTTCTCCTTATTCTGTATGCTGGGCATTTTCATTATAATGTGACTTTATGTAGATCTGTTGTGATTTTGTACATTTGGTGTTCTTTAAGTCTCTTGTATTTGATTTTCCAATTTATTCATCATGTTTGGAAAATTTTTTAGTCAGAAATTTTTCATTGAATAGATTGTTATTTCATTGAATAGATTGTTATTTCATTGAATAGATTGTTTTTGGTCTGTAAGTCTATGCCTTTCTCTATTCCAATAATTTCAAATTTGGTCTTTTATGATATCCCATAATTCTTGAATGTTCTGCTTATGTTTTTTTGCCATTTTCACTGTGTGGTTGACTTTATTTTAAGGATTATATAGTTTGTCTTCATTGTCTGAAGTTCTGTCTTCTGACTGATTTAATCTGTTGGTGATGCTTTCTATTGAGTTTTTAATTTGGTTTATGTTTTCTTCACTTCAAGGATTTCTGTTTGTTTTGTGTTTTTTTTTTTTCAGAATCTCTATCTCCATGTAAATGTAATGCCTTGCTTCTATATTGCTTATGTAGCTCTTTATCAAAATGATCTTTTATGCCTGTATTTGCACTCTTATATCATTCTTTAATTCAAGGAACATTTTAATCACATACACCCTGAACTCCTTCTCTGACATTTCTTCTTCTGTGCTGGCCATGGATTCTAATAATGTAGTATCTTGGTTTGTTTGGGGTACTTTCTTCCTTTTTTTTTTTTTTTTTTTTCCATGTTGGTCTTGTGTCTTCCCTTCTAGCACTGTGGATCTGAGGTGTTAAAGTTTTTACCCTATAGATTTATACTGTCTCTGTAGGGTTTCAGTACTTGTCCTTTAAGGGGCAGATCAATATTAACAGATCCCAATTCAAACAATACACAGCCTTAAACCAAATAGCTCCTATTAAGACATTTATGTTTTTGTTACAATATACAGAAATGGTGAGTTCACTTATTATCTACAATATAAACAGTAGGTTTGCAAAAGGGTCTATAGGTTTTTTTTAAATTGTAGATAGACACAATATCTTTATTTATTTATTTATTTTTTATGTGGTGCTTAGGATCAAACCCAGTGCCTCACATGTTCAAGGCAAACACTCTACCACTGAGCTACAACCCCAGCCCAAGGGTCTACAGTTTCTGATGGTGGACAAAGAGAGAACTGGGGGTGGGGTGTAGGATAAGATGGTAAGATAGTGGGAGGTAAAGATACAGAGGTACTAGATTTTAGGAAGCATGAAAGAGGAATTGAAAGAAGTTGGCTGTTAGCAGGAGAAAAGAGAGAATGTGATTTGGGGAAGACAGGTAAGTGGGAAGACAATAGAAAGAGTACCAAAAAAACCAAACAAACAAAAATTAAGAAATATAAAAATAAGATATAAAAGAATATGCAACACAACTGTAATATACTATTCTGACATCACAGTCCTCAGTAACCTAATCCATGAAAAGTATTTGGGCAAAAAAAAGAGAGAGAGGAAAGAAAAAAAGAAGGAAAATCCTGAAAAAAAAATAAAGATTTTTTTTTTTTTTCTGTTGGAGTTTCGTATCTTTCCTGCTTCCCTTAATATCCAGTGAGAGGGGTTGTCTGCTGGTTGCTGGTATCTTCACCCTCAGGGTGGTGAAGGTTATCAGGGAGGGAGGGTTGGTCTTGGAGGTGGGGTATAGCCCTTTCCAGTCCTTGTTGGAAGATTGCACCCCAAAGGTATCCTTTGGGGCCTGCACCTGGTCTTTTCTTCTCATCTTGCCTATAGATCTCACAATTCCTGATCTCTACTTTAGCCTTTAAATTGTATCTCAATCACCCCCTCCCTTTCTACTTCTCAATCAGGAACCTCTCTCTGGAGTTTTTGTGAGCTGCATTCTGGGGCATGTGCACCTTTCTCAGAGGTGTTTTGAATCAGGCAGGTCAGGACTAGTCTTTGCAAGCTATATACTGGCCACATAGCTGCAAGTGCTGTGCCAGGTTAGTGGCTAAAGGGGAGAAGGGGGAGTTGGAGTACTATAAATACTTGATATTGCTTTTAGGCTCCAGCCAGTTTCCCAAGCTGAGAGTTGCCCCAACTAAAGATGGCAACAAAAGTGTCCCAAGCTGGAGGTGTCTGCTTTCAGAGTTGGGGTGTTGGGTCGAGTTGGGCTGAGTAGTGGCTTTGGGTGGCATGTTAGAAGTTGTAGCTCTGTGGCATGCAGTGTTGTGGTTGGCAGCTTTCTCCAAATGCTCTTCCGTGTCCCCAGATGCAGGTGACTATGGCAGTGATTGAAGTGTCCCAGGATGGAAATGACCAAATAGCCCTATGGTGGTAGAAGGGGGTCCACGTGGGAGCAGTGGCCAGAGGTCCTTTGTAGAAGTGGTGATTGGGGGTCCCATGCAGGAATAGGAGCCAGGGGTCCTGGGCTGACCCAGAGGCCAGGATTCCTGTGTGGGAGCAGCTGTTGGGGTTCCTCTAATAACTCACAGAGAAATGTTATTCCCACTGCTTGAATCCCAGGTCATGGAGTGACAAAGAATGCAGCCTCCCTCTAGATTCTCTCTGTGAGTAATTCTTTAATGTTACTTTTATCTATGTGGTCATCACAGCCATTCTCCTTCATTCCAATGTGTATGGCTCCAGCTTTCATTCTTATCTCCACTCCATGTCATCTCACATGGGAAACTTTTTCCAATTTACATGTAAGAATTTTAACTATTTATGAGGTTCAGAAGGAAGTTTCAATAATAAAGTGTTAAGATAAATATTAAAGATCTTCCCTGTCCATGTGCCTGTGTTACCTTTGTAAATCCTTGATGGTATATCTAATGAATGCCTCTCTCTACTCTGGTTTTGTGTCTGTCCATATGTTTTTTTTCTTTTCCCCATGCTTCCAACATCATGCCACACACCATACTGTATTATATCAAACTGGGTACATGCTGGGTTCAGAATTGGCTAGAGATGCCACAAATGCTTGTGAATGAGAGAACACTGCAGAATTTACCTTTGCTGATGACATATTTCTAGGAAATAGGAAACAGATAAGTTGCTAGTAGAAAATTTGAGGTCATTTTCAGTAAGAGGTCACTTATGAGGAACAAATTAAGGACTGAGGGGCTGCTCAGGGTGGAAGCCCATGTGCCAGGCCTTCTGTGCCATGGTATGAGTATATGGCTGCCCCACGCAAATCTCAGAGAATGCCAAATTAGCTAAGAGAAGTGGAAGAGATAGAATTAACAGCAAACTCTGCTTCTTTGGGAATCTTTTGCATGAATTCTGTGTTCACCAGTATGTTTTTTGTGAAACTGATGTTCTAGGTTAAGGCTGTGTGTATTTAAACTTGTCAGATATTGCCTAATTGTAGTCCAGTGAGGAAATACATTTCACTTTGCTGTCACTAAAATGGACACTATTTATCTTCACCAATCACATAGGCAAAAAAATGACATTGATTACTAAATTTTTATCCATTTTTGTGGGGAGGGAGCTACCAGTTCTCAGAGAGAAAGAAAGAGAGAAACTTAATCTTATTGTCTAGTGATCAACAACAGTCCCACATCCGTATCAGCTCTTTTCTGTTTGTTTACAACCTGGATCCTTATTCAGGACAAATATGTTCTTACCTTTATGTCTACCCACCCATGGAGCTTTCTCATTGTTTACATGGTGGTACATCTGTGTGGATTTACCACACCTAATCACTGCAGGGACCCTCATAAGACTGCCTTCTGACTTCTTATATGCACAGTTATGTATCTCCTGGTAGTTATCCTGGAGGCAACATGTCATTTTATGGTCTAGACATGAAATGGAGTATTTTTGACCCTAATGAGAAATGAAGTTCTGATATATGCTCAAACAAGTTGATTCTTGAAAACATTATGCTAAGCAAAAGAAGCACAGGCCAAAAAACAAACACTGTCTCTTCAAATTGAATGAGATTTTAGGAGTGGATTAATTTATATATAAAGAAAATAGAATGCTGGTTATCAAAAACAGGGGGAAGAAAAAGATTGGAAGTTAGTGTTAGAAACTAAACCTTACTGTATGATTTTAGTTTGGGGTGATAAGCTTCTGGAGATGGGTAGTGATAATGATTTTCCAAACCATGGATTCACTTAATGTTATTTAGTTGTGTAATTCAATAACATGAGATGGGAAGACCATCCTGGATGGCATGGTGTAATTGACAAAATCCAAGTAATCCCATGGATCTTTAAAATGGAAGAGGAGATAAAGAAGTCTCGTGATGGATCAGGCACTCTGCCAGCTGTTGCTAGTTTTGAAGGTGCAGGAAGCATCCACTAGCCAAGAGGTGGGTGGCTTCTAGAGCCAGAAAAAGCAAGGAAGCAGGAAGTGCCCAAGGTCCTCCATCGGGTGATACAATGATTGTATCAATGTAAACAAGTGAATGTGTCCCCCAGTGATTCTAGGCCAGTGGGACCCCTGGTGGATTCCTAACCTACAGCTCTAACATAATGAGATGTGTTCTCAGCCGTGATGTTTGTGGAAAGTTGTTGCCACAGCGATGGAAAATCAGCACTAGTGCTACTTTCTCTGACTTCAGCAGTGAGGAGCTCTGGGGGACATGATGAACTCTGTAAATCCTGAAGGTCTTAGGTCTTAGGTCAGCAGATCAAGAGATACTGTTATATATTTTAAGTGCTACAATAGGTACTTGTGCTCTATTTTCTTTTCTGTTCCCTTTTATGGACTTTCACTCTATTTTCCTCACAGGATTCCTCCATGGATTTTATTTGAATTAGAGAAAATTGGAAGACAATGGTAGTCATATAGGCTGAGGTTTCCCTCTTTTCTTTTTTACAGAATAAGTTCTGTTTCTGCCACACAAAGGGAAAGAATAGACTTATAAAAAATCACATACTATAGAATCTGCCTCAAGGATATTTTGCTGTCACCTTTTAAAACATTATTAATTCAAACAGTTATTTTTCTACAACCATAAAAGGGGAAATACAATAGCTTTAAAAGGTTTTCTCCAAAAGTAGCTGGGGACTGTATTCACCAGGTTTCAGACTTACAAGAGGTGATATGTTGTTGTCATCGTAAAGTTGCTACTTAATAAACTGACTCGAGGTGTCCTGTGATCACTGATTACTTTATCAAGGCCACCAGCCCTTGAAGCACAGAGATAAAGGAAGAAGATTTTCAGGCTGCTGCAATAAACTGAGGGCCAGAGGTTCTTACCATTGGCTGATTTGTCTTTAAATTCAGTAATGGGTCTGGGGAGTTTTCAACCATTCAGCTAATTCTACCAACAAATTCCTCTGTATTTCAAAGCCAAAATCACTCATGCAAATCCTTAAAACACCCAAGTGTAAAGCACAGGTTGACTTCACATCTCCCCACAGGAGTGGCCATGTCTCTACAAGGGAGGTCTATTGAAGGGTCTTTGGTTGTTGCTGCTGGTAATGGTGGTGGCTTTGTTGATAATGTATACAGTTTTTGTTCTGTCATTGTTTGTATTTATTTTGAACTATTTCTAGGAAATAACTGTAGACTAATTGCCTTATTTTAATTCTGGAAGGTGAAAGAACACAAGAATTTCCTGAAGGATTATTTTAAGATTTTTATTTCAAAATTTGTGGAATGATATTTTTAATTAAGGTTTTTAAATAAATTTATTTTTGTGACTCAATGACATGCACAATGTGTGTTAAACTGTGGTCTGTGGCCCACCTGTATCAGAATCATCAGTGTGTTAAACTGTCTGCATCAGAATCACCTGGGATACTTACATAATAATGCAGATTCTAGATTAGAGTCCCACAACCAATAAAGTGCTTGATATTACAGTCCAGGGAGTCGCTCCCACAATCCCCACAACTGATTGTGAAACAGACCCCCCACCTTTGAAATGAAAATCTTCAAATTCTTTTTAACTTTTGATCTTCTTTATACTGAGGATGGAGGCTGATGGACTGCCTGGCCCTGATAGGTACTTCAAAGGGGAACATGCACTGAGACAGATTTTTGCAGCCTAACTAAATATATCCTTGGGTACTTCATGCCTTTTTCTCCACTGTGCCCTCTGTTCTTACAAAAGCTTTCCATGCCTCTCAGTCACCAAAGATGGAGACTCGTGAAAGAAAATGTTCTCCATCTTGCTCAAACCCAGGATGGAGAGAAGCCCAATTCTCCATTGCCATCCTGACCTGAGTTTTAATGCTGCAGACTAAACAGCAACATACACCCTTCCCTGTGAAAACTGTAAAGGCACATCAAAGTTAAGAATACTGTCCTACCTTAGAGATTTTTGCAAAATGGCAAAGAGGGAAAATTGAATTTTTTTTAAAATTAGGCTTCAGAATTAGCCAATAAATTTCTTCTTGACAGTTTTATTTTCTATTCTTTTAAGAAAAATTTATCTTTTTTAATTTTAATTTTTTAGGTTGTTCTAATGAGTTACACATGACAGTATTGTACACAAATGGAGCACAACTTGTCCTTCCTCTGGCTGAACATGGTGCACAGTCACACCAGTAGTGTAGTTACACATGTATATAGAGTTTTACAGTCCCTCTCATTCCACCATCCTTCACACCTCACACCTCTCCCCTTCCCTCCCTCCACTCTGCCCAATCCAAAGTTTCTTCATCCCCCCACCTCACTTTATGGATCAGCATCTGCTTATCAGAGAAAACATTCAGTATTTGGTATTTGGGGTTTGGCTTATTTTATTTTCTATTCTTAACACTTGTTCTAGGGACTGGTGTACAAATGGGAAACAAAGCCAACAAAAAGAAACTTTTATACAAATTTTGCTTTAAAAAAATAGCCACCAAAAGACTGTTATGGTATCTCACCCTCCCTGTCCATGAATGATGTTGGCCTTCAATGTATGGCTACAGCAACATAAATAGATCCCTATCTTACATTTATACACATCTACTCACATCCTAGGAGCATTCTGAAGACAAAAAGAAGGCTTCAGTACAATTGGGGCCTGGCCCACACCACTAAGAAACAAGTAGAGGCTGCCATATGAAAGACTTTGCATAGTCTTGGTGTGGACATCAGTCTCATATTCCCCTGAGGGAAGTTAGGTTAGCAAAATGGCACAGCATACTTAATGGGGGCGGGGCAGTAAAAATAAAGCAAGCAGATTGTGCTAGGCTATGAATGAGAGGGCGCCTTAGGGAGTCACCAATTTCCTTCCTTTCATAAACTCAAAGAGGTCAGTCCTGATGGTACAGTGCAAAGTCCAGCCTGGCTTGGCCCAGAGGAGCTACCTGGTCAGGTGGGGATCTGTGAAAGATGTCAGCTGAGTTCCACTAACATTGTCCAGAAGTGCCCCACTGCTCACTAGGGTGCTTCTAGAACTGCCAAGGAGTTCCACCTTGGGACCACATGACCATGTGTAGGAGGCAACCATTTCCCCCAAGTTGATCATCTGAGGATGGTCCTGCTGAGGTGAGAACCATGCTGTGGCAGGTGCTGTGCCACTGAGGTTCTCCAGAAGCAGTGTCACAAGGTTTACCATGCAATGTTAGGTGCACTTTGCCTAGTGCTGGGCCTGGTGGTATTTGACTGCTGGTATTCCATCACTGCCAGGAAGTTATCCTGCCTTTCTGTCTACCCTAGTAGGAGACATCTATGATCACTTCTTCAGACCTGAACCAGCTTTGAAGGAATAGGGCCCAGATGCTCTTTAGTAGATAGTCAGTTGTTCAGATGTGGGGAGGGAGGGAGGTCTAGACTTCCTCATGCTTTAGGGACCTGTGGTGGCTTTGCTTCTTGTTTGGCTCCTGGAAGGCAAGGGTCTCAAGGCTGGAGCACACAGCAGGGCCCTAATGATTTCACCTGCAAGCTAACATAAAAGAATCCCGTTCATATGGAACTGTCAGACACTACTGATGATGCCCAGAGTCTGAAATAAGGACAAAGTATATAGGAAGTCAGGAACATGGTAGAAGGTGGTTAAAAGGATGAGCCCAGGGAATGCACTGGGTCTGGAAGAGATTCTAGTTTCCATCTTAGAGGATAGGCCTCCCTTGTGCACTCAATCCTTGCTGCCCCAGCCACAGCCCTACTACATGCCATATAGTCAGATCCTACTATTTTTCTTTTATTAGCCAGTTCATGCTACAGGTTATGTGGTCTGAAGGGAAATAAAGGTCTTTGTCATCTTCCAGGAAAAGAAGGATGGAGCATGAAACACACACATGGAGAAACCAGCCTATTTGGAGAGAACACGTTGGGGATAGTTCCCCTGTTAATTGTGTGTCTCAGTTTTCTTAAGAAGAGGTAAAATTGGCAGGGACTTCAGATGAGAGGCAGCAGCTCACCGAGACAAAGGGGCCAGCCAAAGGCATATGTTATAGTTAAAGCTTCATCCCAGGGTTTCATAAATTGACTTCCAAACCACTCACATATAATCAAATCAAGCTTTTATTGAAGCACACCAGTGGTGGCTGACCAGAACATAAAGCTGTTCCCCTGATCAGCCCTGAAACATTGCAAGGGCACTCCTTATAAGCCTGAAAACCACAAAAGGGATGTTCGGGGATCCAGCCAATGCAAGCAAGCCAGGTTACAGAAGCAGGACAGTGCAGTCAAGTGGAGGGAAGCCTAACCAATCACAGCTAGCCCAGTCACCCAAGTTACAGAAACAGAGCCCAGTTATCTAGTTACAGAACAATGCCCCATTTGGTATTTAATATCTATTTAATATAGATGTCATTAAAGTTTAAAGCCACAGGACATATATTAGTTTAAGATGTTATTTAGTTTAGGATGTTAAATTAATACTAAATTTCACAGGGCATCTATTGTATTAGTTTAAGATGCTAATAAGGATATTACTTTAGTTTTGAAAACTCAGGGTAACTGTATTATAGTTTGAGATCATATAATTTTATCACAAAAGGCTACATGAGCTATTACATTAGTTTTCAATTCTATGACAAGGATTTATATTAACATTAAAGGCCACAAGGCAGCTATTATATTAATTATATCAATTAGAACCAAAAGCTACAGAGCAGCTATTATATCAGTTTTCAATGCAATATTATGTTTAATATATTTAATACAAAAGGCCACAGAACAGTTATATCAGTTTTTGATACTATAGGATGGACATAATAATTGTATTAAACACAACAGGGCAGCTATTATATTACTTTTAGATGTTGCAATGTAGATATCATATTAGCTATGAAGGCCATAGGGCAAATACTATATCAGTTTTATTTATTTATTTACTTACTTACTTATTTATTTAGTACCAGGGATTGAACTCAGGAGAACTCAACCACTGAGCCACATCCCTGACCCTATTTTGTATTTTATTTAGAGATAGAGTCTCACAGAGTTGCTTAGCACTTTGCTCTTGCTGAGGCTGGCTTTGAACTCACGATTCTCCTGTCTCAGCCTTCTGAGCCACTGGGATTGCAGACATGTGTCACTGCGCCTGGCCCTATATCAGTTTTAGATGCACATTAATATCAGAGGCCACAGAGCAGCTCTCATATCAATTTTAAATGCTATATTAGTCTTAAAGGACACAGGGAAGCCACTTTATCAGTTTTTTTATGCTTTAGTATGCATATTATATCAGTATTGAAGGCCATGGAGCAGGAATTACATCACTTGTAGATTATATGGATATTGTATAGTATTAAAAGTTATGTGGAATTATTATATTAACTTGAAATGCCATTATTTTATTATTATTATTAATTAATGGATATCATTTTATTATAAAAGGCTACAGTGCATCTATTTTAATAGTTTTGGAAGCTTGAGCATGGATATTAACATTAAAGGCCACAGGGAAGCTAGTATATTAATTTTACATGCTGTTTTATGGATATCATAAAAATATTAAAACCACAGGGAAATTATTATATTAGCTTAAGATGCAATAGTATAGTTATTACATCAATATTAAAAGCCACAGGGAATACATTATATTTCTTTCAGATGTTATACTATAGATATTATATTAGTATTAAAGGTCACAGTGAAGCTAAGTATTAGTTGTTTTTTTTTTTTTTTTTTTTGATTTTTTAAAAGAATTTATTCTACAGTGCCTCCCCTTACCCATCCCTCCGCCCTGCCACTCGATCTCCTTCTTGTACATTACATTCATCTTTATGATATCCTCATTTTATGAGGATCTTAAAATCTTTATGATGCCCTCATTTCCTTTATTTTGCCCTAGTTTCCACACATGAGGAGAAACATTCGACCTTTGTGTTTCTGAACATTTCTCATTTCACTTAGCATGATGTTCTCCATTTCTGTTCATTTACCAGCCAATGCCATAATTTCATTCATTTTATGGCTGAGTAGAACTCCATTGTGTATATATGTACCCTAATTTCTTAATCTGTTCATCTATTGGCAGGCACTTGAGCCTAACCCATTTTCTTGTTTTGTTTCAGTTTTGGGTACTGGGGATTGAACCCTGGGGTAGTTTACCACTGAACTACATTCCCAGTCCTTTTTATTTTGAGACAGGGTTTGACCAAGTTGCTAAGGCTGGCCTTGAACTTGCAAACCTCCTGCCTCAGCCTCCCAGTAGCTGGGGTTACCAGCATGCACCACTGCACCCAACTCTAACCTGTTTTTATTTATTTATTTATTTTTTTATTGTTGGTTGTTCAAAACATTACATAGTTCTTGATATATCATCTTTCACACTTTGCTTCAAGTGGGTTATGAACTCCCATTTTTAGCTCATATACAGATTGCAGAATCACATCAATTACACATCCATTGATTTACATATTGCCATACTAGTGACTGTCGTGTTCTGCTACCTTTCCTATCCTCTACTATCCCCCCTCCCCTCCCCTCCCCACCCCTCTTCTCTCTCTACCCCCTCTACTGACCTTCATTTCTCCCCCTTGTATTCTTTTTCCCTTTCCCCTCATTTCCTCTTGTATGTTCTTTTGTATAACCCTGAGGGTCTCCTTCCATTTCCATGCAATTTCCCTTTTCTCTCCCTTTCCCTCCCACCTCTCATCTCTGTTTAATGTTAATCTTCTTCTCATGCTCTTCGTCCCTACTCTGTTCTTAGTTACTCTCCTTATATCAAAGAAGACATTTGGCATTTGTTTTTTAGGGATTGGCTAGCTTCACTTAGCATAATCTGCTCTAGTGCCATCCATTTCCCTGCAAATTCTATGATTTTGTCATTTTTTAATGCAGAGTAATACTCCATTGTGTATAAATGCCACATTTTTTTTATCCATTCGTCTATTGAAGGGCATCTGGGTTGGTTCCACAGTCTTGCTATTGTGAATTGTGCTGCTATGAACATCGATGTAGCAGTGTCCCTGTAGCATGCTCTTTTTAGGTCTTTAGGGAATACACCAAGAAGGGGAATAGCTGGGTCAAATGGTGGCTCCATTCCCAGCTTTCCAAGAAATCTCCATACTGCTTTCCAAATTGGCTGCACCAACTTGCAGTCCCACCAGCAATGTACAAGTGTACCCTTTTCCCCACATCCTCGCCAGCACTTGTTGTTGTTTGACTTCATAATGGCTGCCAATCTTACTGGAGTGAGATGGTATCTTAGGGTGGTTTTGATTTGCATTTCTCTGACTGCTAGAGATGGTGAGCATTTTTTCATGTACTTGTTGATTGATTGTATGTCCTCCTCTGAGAAGTGTCTGTTCATGTCCTTGGCCCATTTGTTGATTGGGTTGTTATCTTATTGTCTAATTTTTGGAGTTCTTTGTATACTCTGGATATTAGGGCTCTATCTGAAGTGTGAGGAGTAAAGATTTGTTCCCAGGATGTAGGCTCTCTATTTACCTCTCTTATTGTTTCTTTAGCTGAGAAAAAACTTTTTAGTTTGAGTAAGTCCCATTTGTTGATTCTAGTTATTAACTTTTGTGCTATGGGTGTCCTATTGAGGAATTTGGAGCCCGACCCCACAGTATGTAGATCGTAGCCAACTTTTTCTTCTATCAGACGGCGTGTCTCTGATTTGATATCAAGCTCCTTGATCCATTTTGAATTCACTTTTGTGCATGGCGAGAGAAAGGGATTCAGTTTCATTTTGTTGCATATGGATTTCCAGTTTTCCCAGCACCATTTGTTGAAGATGCTATCCTTCCTCCATTGCATGCTTTTAGCCCCTTTATCAAATATAAGATAGTTGTAGTTTTGTGGATTGGTTTCTGTGTCCTCTATTCTGTACCATTGGTCCACCCGCCTGTTTTGGTACCAGTACCATGCTGTTTTTGTTACTATTGCTCTGTAGTATAGTTTGAAGTCTGGTATCGCTATACCGCCTGATTCACACTTCCTGCTTAGCATTGTTTTTGCTATTCTGGGTCTTTTATTTTTCCATATGAATTTCATGATTGCTTTCTCTATTTCTACAAGAAATGCCGTTGGGATTTTGATTGGCATTGCATTAAACCTATAGAGAACTTTTGGTAATATCGCCATTTTGATGATGTTAGTTCTGCCTATCCATGAACAGGGTATATTTTTCCATCTTCTAAGATCTTCTTCTATTTCTCTCTTTAGGGTTCTGTAGTTTTCATTGTATAAGTCTTTCACCTCTTTTGTTAGGTTGATTCCCAAGTATTTTATTTTTTTTGAAGATATTGTGAATGGAGTGGTTGTCCTCATTTCAATTTCAGAGGATTTGTCGCTGATATACAGGAATGCCTTTGATTTATGCGTGTTGATTTTATATCCTGCCACTTTGCTGAATTCATTTATTAGCTCTAATAGTTTCTTTGTAGAGCCTTTTGGGTCTGCTAGGTATAGAATCATATCATCTGCAAATAGGGATAATTTAAGTTCTTCTTTTCCTATTTTTATGCCTTTAATTTCTTTCGTCTGTCTAATTGCTCTGGCCAGTGTTTCGAGAACTATGTTGAACAGAAGTGGTGAGAGAGGGCATCCCTGTCTTGTTCCAGATTTTAGAGGGAATGCCTTCAATTTTTCTCCATTCAGAATGATGCTAGCCTGAGGCTTAGCATAGATTGCTTTTACAATATTGAGGTATGTTCCTGTTATCCCTAGTTTTTCTAGAGTTTTGAACATAAAGGGATGCTGTACTTTGTCGAATGCTTTTTCTGCATCTATCGAGATGATCATATGGTTCTTATTTTTAAGTCTATTGATGTGGTGAATAACATTTATTGATTTCCGTATATTGAACCAGCCTTGCATCCCAGGGATGAATCCTACTTGATCATGGTGCACAATTTTTTTGATATGTTTTTGTATCCAATTTGCCAGAATTTTATTGAGGATTTTTGCATCTAGGTTCATTAGAGATATTGGTTTGAAGTTTTCTTTCTTTGAAGTGTCTTTGTCTGGTTTAGGTATCAGGGTGATGTTGGCCTCGTAGAATGAATTTGGAAGTTCTCCCTCTTTTTCTATTTCCTGAAGTAGCTTGAAAAGTATTGGTATTAGTTCCTCTTTAAAGGTTTTGTAAAATTCTGCTGTATACCCATCCGGTCCTGGGCTTTTCTTAGTTGGTAGTCTTTTGATGGTTTCTTCTATTTCCTCGATTGATATTGGTCTGTTTAGGTTGTCTATATCCTCCTGACTCAATCTGGGCAGATCATATGACTTAAGAAATTTATCTATGCCTTCACTATCTTCTAATTTATTGGAGTATAAGGATTCAAAATAATTTTTGATTATCTTCTGTATTTCTGAAGTGTCTGTTGTGATATTGCCTTTTTCATCCCGTATGCTAGTAATTTGAGTTTTCTCTCTTCTTCTCTTCGCTAGCATGGCTAAGGGTCTGTCGATTTTGTTTATTTTTTCAAAGAACCAACTTTTAGTTTTGTCAATTTTTTCAATTGTTTCTTTTGTTTCGATTTCATTAATTTCAGCTCTGATTTTAATTATTTCTTGCCTTCTACTTCTTTTGCTGTTGTTTTGCTCTTCTTTTTCTAGGATTTTGAGATGAAGTATGAGATCATTTATTTGTTGGTTTTTTCTTTTTTTAAGGAATGAACTCCAAGCAATGAATTTTCCTCTTAGAACTGCTTTCAATGTGTCCCATAGATTCCGATATGTTGTGTCTGTGTTTTCATTTATCTCTAAGAATTTTTTAATTTCCTCCTTGATGTCTTCTAGAACCCATTGATCATTCAGTAACCTATTGTTCATTCTCCAAGTGATGTATGCTTTTTCCTTCCTTCTTTTATCGTTGATTTTCAGTTTCATTCCATTATGATCAGATAGGATGCATGGTATTATCTCTACTCCTTTATATTGTCTAAGAGTTGCCCTGTGACATAATATATGATCTATTTTTGAGAAGGATCCATGTGCTGCTGAGAAAAAAGTGTAACTGCTTGATGTTGGGTGGTATATTCTATATATGTCAATTAAGTCTAGGTTATTAATTGTGTTATTGAGTTCTATAGTTTCCTTATTCAACTTTTGTTTGGAAGATCTGTCCAGTGGCGAGAGAGGTGTGTTGAAGTCTCCCATGATTATTGTATGGTGGTCTATTAGACTCTTGAACTTGAGAAGAGTTTGTTTGATGAACATAGCTGCACCATTGTTTGGGGCATATATATTTATGATTGTTATGTCTTGTTGGTGTATGGTTCCCTTAAGCAGTATGTAGTGTCCCTCTTTATCCCTTTTGATTAACTGTGGCTTGAAATCTATTTTATTTGATATGAGTATGGACACTCCTGCTTGTTTCCGAAGTCCATATGAGTGATATGATTTTTCCCAACCTTTCACCTTCAGCCTATGTATGTCTTTTCCTATCAAATGCATCTACTGTAGGCAGCATATTGTTGGGTCTTGTTTTGAGATCCATTCTACTAGCCTGTGTCTCTTAATTGGTGAGTTTAAGCCATTAACATTTAGGGTTATTATTGAGATATGGGTTGTTGTTCCAGCCATATTTGTTTATTTATGTTACTAAACATGGTTTGTTTTCCTCTTTGATTATCCCCCCCCCCTTACTGTCCTACCTCCCACTCTTGGTTTTCATTGTTATTTTCCATTTCCTCTTCCTGTAATGTTTTGCCGAGGATGTTTTGAAGAGATGGTTTTCTAGCTGCATATTCTTTTAACTTTTGTTTGTCGTGGAAGGTTTTAATTTCATCTTCCATCCTGAAGCTTAATTTCGCTGGATACACAATTCTTGGTTGGAACCATTTTCTTTCAGTGTTTGAAATATGTTATTCCAGGATCTTCTAGCTTTCAGAGTCTGTGTTGAAAGATCAGCTGTTATCCTGATTGGCTTGCCCCTAAATGTAATCTGCTTCCTTTGTCTTGTAGCTTTTAAAATTCTCTCCTTATTCTGTATGTTGGGCATCTTCATTATAATGTGTCTAGGTGTGGATCTCTTATAATTTTGCACATTCGGCGTCCTGTAGGCTTCTAGAATTTGGGATTCTGTCTCATTCTTCAAGTCTGGGAAGTTTTCTCGTATTATTTCATTGAATAAATTGCTCATTCCTTTGGTATGGAGTTCTATACCTTCCTGTATCCCAATGACTCTTAAGTCTGGTCTCTTAATGTTATCCCATATTTCTTGGATGTTCTGCTCATGGTTTCTTAACAGTCTTGCTGAGCTGTCTATGTTCTTTTCAAGTTGAAATACTTTGTCTTCATTGTCTGATGTTCTATGTTCTAAGTGTTCTACTCTGCTGGTAGTACTCTCAATTGAGTTTTTAAGTTGGTTTATTGCTTCCTGCATTTCTAGGATTTCTGTTTGTTTGTTTTTTATAACCTCTATCTCCCTGTATAGTTGATCCTTTGCTTCCTGGATTTGTTTGTGTAATTCCTTGTCGAAGTGATCTTTCATTGTCTGATTTTGCTGTCTAATTTCTTCCTTGATACTCCAGATCATCTGAAGCATATATATCCTGAATTCTTTATCTGACATTCCTTCTGCTGCAGCTGTTACCTCTTCTAAAGTTGAGCTGACCTGCATTGCTTGTAGTCCTTTCTTTCCTTGTCTTTTCATACTGCTTGCGTTTCTTTCTTCTTGGTGAAACTGTTGTGTTTTTGAAAAATTTCCCCCCCTATATATTTATATTGCTCTTGTATAGTTGAAAAGTCTCCCTTGCAGGTACGGGCGGGGGCTCTGCTCTGCCCCTCCTCCAATTGGTGTGAGGTGTCTACCATGCCCGCGGACCCCTGGGCCTGATCCGCCGTTCTGTCGCAGGTCTGCCTACCTTGCAGGTGGGGGCGAAGGCTCTGCCCTTCCCCTCCTACCACGCCCGGGGACCGCTAGGCCTGATCTGCAGGTTGGTCGCAGGTCTGCCCACCTTGCGGGCATGGGTGTCAGTTCCGCTCTGCCCCCACTCCAATTGGGGTCACTTGACCACCACACAGGCGGGCCGCTGGGCCTGATCTGGGCGCGGGCGAAGGCTCTGCTCTGCCCCTACTCCAGTTGGGGTGAAGTGTGTACCACGCTGGCAGGCAGCTGGGCCTGATCCGCCGGTCTGTCGCAGGTCTGCTTACCTTGCCGGCGCGGGCGGCGGCTCTGCCCCGCCCCTCCTACCACGCCTGCAGACCGCTGGGCCTGATCTGCAGGTTGGTCGCAGGTCTGCCTACCTTGCGGGCGCGGGCGGCGGCCCCGCTCCTCCCCTCTGGCTCGACGACAAAGCGAGAGAGACTCGGGTATCTGTGACTCACCCTCCCTACCAGGGGACCAACTGTTTCCGTCGCCGCTGGCACCGATGAAGTTTTCTCCTCGGCCGCTCTCCGATGACATCAGATCTCTGCCATGCTGGCATCCCCTGTTCTATGGCTGAATCCCATTTTCTTCTCTTCCAATAGGCGGAGCTGTGCCCTCTGAGCCAAGCTTCTGCCCTCTATGTGCTGACAGAAATCCCTGTACGGTGGCTCCTGGGAGTCTCTCAATCCTGTTAGTCCAGAGCCCTTTCACTTATCCGGCCCCTCCCCCTGTTCCTCCTCCCAGCCAGCCAGCCAGGTCCTGTTCACCAGAGGCGGTTCCCCAAGGATCTGATTACACTTGCAGCCCCACCGTGTGTCCTATATCCCGAACGATGAACACCCTCTCTGTCATTCATCTAAGCCCCAGTGCTGTGGTGGGGTGATCTGGGAACCAACAGTTTAATTTTTCCGGACCCCTTTGGTGGGCACGCCCCCAGAAACTGGTGGCTAAGATCTTGGGTGTCGCCGCTGGTGTTAAGGGGAGGTGGGGATCTGGAATCCCCTCTGCTTCCCTACAGACACGCCCCCAGTGGTTTCCTGGCTGCTTGTATCTGGAGGGGGTGGGAGCCACACACCTGCTAATGTGGATTCCGCTGGGAAGGAATTCTGTCGGTGGAACTCTGGTGATGTCACCACTCTGCTATGGCGGGCCCCAGGCTCCTTGCCGGAGTGTCCGAAGGGAGGGGTGGGACTGGTCTGTCTCTGGTTGGTTTCAGCTCCCGGTTCGCTATTTCATGAAGGCTTGGTGAGAGACCTCTTCCTAGAGTCCCTGCACCGCTCCAGCTGCGCTGCACCTCGGAGGCTATCCGACCTGACGCGGGGGCCGCGTGCAGGCAACCGACAGTCGCCAAGTCGCGCGGGCAGCGGCTGGCGGGTCTGGACCTCTGCGCTGCGTGGCGGAGATTCACTCGTCTAGCGCAGACTGTCACCTCCAAAAATCCTACCGATTCCCGGCCGATCTCTCTTTAGTGGAATTTTGCTAGGAGTTTCTCAGCAGGTCAAATCTAAGCGTATCCATGCTTCTCTGTGACCCCGTTGTTGAGGAGGTACTGAAAGCGCTGCCTCCCCTCTCGCCGCCATGTTGGATCCCTCTCTAAGTAT
This sequence comes from Marmota flaviventris, assembly GCF_047511675.1. Classification (NCBI taxonomy): domain Eukaryota; kingdom Metazoa; phylum Chordata; class Mammalia; order Rodentia; family Sciuridae; genus Marmota; species Marmota flaviventris. The sequence goes on along the minus strand of NC_092504.1, from coordinate 145,246,645 downwards.
TAGTTTTAGAGATGATACTAGGATATGATGTTTGTATTAAAGGCAACAGGGCAACTATTATATTATTTAAGATGATAAAGTATAGATACTACATTAGAATGATAGGCCACAGGGCTACTATTTTATTAGTTTTAAATGCTATAGTATTTAATATAGTATAAAAGAATTGAAGGTTACAAAGTATGTATTATATTCATGTTAGATGCTGTAGTATAGATTTTATATAGTATTAAAAGACCACAGGGCAACTATTATTTCAGTTTTAGGGGGCACAGTGTTGATATTATATTAGTACTAAAGGCCATAGGGCAACTAGTATATTAGCCTTAGATACTATATGTGAATATTGTGTCAATATGAAAGGCCACAGGAGAGTTCTAGTATTACTTTTTTTTTTAATGATGTTCATATTAAAGAAGCCACAGTATGGTTATAATATTAATAATAATGTCACAGGCAGTTCCTACAGTACTTTAAGATGCTGTAGTATACACACTGTATTAGTATTAAAGCCCAGCCAGGCAGTGGCACATGCCTGTAATCCCAGTGCCTTAAGAAGCTCAGACAGGAGGATTACAAATTCAAGACCAGCCTCAGCAACTTAATGAGTCCCCAAGCAATTTATCAAGACCAAGTCTCAAAATAAATAAAAACTTTAAAAGGGGATGGGGATGGGGTTAAATACCCCTGGCTTCAATTCCTAGTACCAAAAAAAATGTATTAAAGCCAAAACTTCAGTTATTATATTAGTTCTATATACTATACTATGTTTATCCTATTAGTATTAAGCTATTATATTCATTTTAGATACTATAGTTTGAATATCATATTATTATTAAATGCCAGAAGGCAGCAATTATATTAACTTTAGATGCTTTAGTATGTATATCATAATAGTTTCAAAGTCCACAGGGCAGCTATTATATTAGTTTTAGATGACATAGTACAGAGATTCTATTAAATTTAAGGCTAAAGGCCATAAGGCTGATATTATATTCATTTAAAATGCTATATTTATAGATATCATATTAGATAGATATCATATTAAAGGCCACAGAGCAGCTAGCATATCAATTTAAGATGCTATAATAAGGATGTCATTTTGATATTAAAAGATACAGGTCAGCTATCATATCAGTTTTGGATGTAATCATATGGAATATTACATTAATGGCCACAGAGTAGATATTATATTAGCTTGAGATGCTATAGCATGAATATAATTTAGTATAAAAGACTACAGGGCAGCTATTATATTAGTTTTGGATGATATAGTTTGGATATTTTATTAACATCAAAGGTCACAGGGAAGCTATTATATTAATTTTAAATGCTGTGTATGGATACTGCAATAGTATTAAAACCTCAGGGCAGTTATTATATTAGTTGTACTGGCTATAGTATGAATATTACATCAATATTAGAGTCAAAGAGCAGCTATTATATTAATGTAGATACTGTAGTATGGATATTAATATTAAAGACAATAGGAGAGCTAAAATATCCTATTCTGTAGCCACAGTATGCATATATTAATACTAAATGCTATAGGGAAGTTTTTACAATACTGTAAGATGCTACAGTAAACATACTTCATTAGTATTAAAGACCAAAGTTTAGTTCTTGTATTAGTTTTAGATACTATATTATGTTAGTTTTTGATATTATTATGGCTATCATAATAGTATTGGCAGCTATTATATCAGGTTTAGATGCTATATTATGGAGAATTTATTAATATTAATGGCCATAGGGAAGCTGTCTTATCAGTTTTAGATGCTAAAACAGATAATCAAATTAGTACTAATGGCTGCAGGACAGCTATTATATTAATATTGAGACCACAGGGGAGATATTATATCCATTTTAGATGATAGAGTATATATATCTTATTTGTAGTCAAGGCTACAGGGCAACTATTATATCAGTTTTAGAGGCTATACTAAGCAGCTTTAGATGTTCTACTAATATGATATATTAGTATTAAAGATATTAGGGCCAATATTTGTTTTAGATGCTACAGTATGTATATTATTTAGTGTTAAGGCTACAGTGCAGCTATTATTCTGATATTATATTAGCATCTAAGGCCACCATATGAATATTATATTACTGTTAGAGACCACAATATGGATATCACATTAATATTAGAAGTCACAGTATGGACATTATGCTAATCAGAACTAATGTTAAAGATGATAGGGCTGAATGTAATACAGCTATGGGCACTATATTACTATCAGAGGCCACATGTGGACACCTTAGTATCAAAAGTCACTATGGATAATGCATGAGCATTTGAGGTTGCATATAAATAACATGTTAGCACTATCACATTAACATATCAGCAGCAGGTTACCACTGGGTCTGGGAAGGTGGCACGCCCTCTGATAGCTGCTGGGACTCAGCACAGGACATTGCAGCTCAGAGGTGCATGCCCATCCCCTCCTGGTATTCCTGGGAAATAGAATTAAAATCCTTTTCAGAATTGCAAATTTTAATTAGAAATAGAATTAAAATCCTTTTCAGAATTGCAAATTTTAATTAGAAATAGAATTAAAATCCTTTTCAGAATTGCATATTGTAAGTAATTTGTCCCCGTCTATAGCTTGTCTTTTTGTTCTGTCTTTCACAGAGTATAAAATTTAATTTTTCAGGGGGCCTCAGTGGTAGAGCGCTTGCCTAGACCCCCACACCCTCATGCATTGCTGGGAGAACATAAGGCACAACCACTGTTGGAAGACAGTGTGCCAATTCTTTCTAAAGTGAAATAAGTCTAATCTATGACCAAACATTGTACCTATAAATTATTTGCATTTAGACAAGTGCATGAAAAAGATATCCAAAGAAAACCAGAATGTAATTATACACAGAAACTTTAATGATGCTGATCAAATCATAAGTCAGAATGTCCTTACATAGCTGAATGCACAATCAACACAGAACAGAAAGAAATGAACTACCAATCTACACAGAAACACAAATTTATCCTACCTGGTAATGCTGCTAAGTAAAATAAATGAGGCTGAAGAGGCAACATACTGAATAGCCCACCTTTTATGACATTCTAAGAAAGACAAAATTACAGTCAGATGAGATGTGCAGGATGAGGCCCAAGAGGGTGCCCCATACAGGAACCTCTGTCCACATGGAGGTAGGAAGCACCACCTTCCCTACACATGGATTTTTTCAGCAATTCTGAAACCCCCTGAACTACTTATTTTAGAGACTTCTGTGGAGACTTAATCATGTAGTCATGATGGATTATTAACTCAATCTCCAGCTTCTTTCACCACAGAATGGGGTGAGGGACTGAAAGTTCCAAGCTTTTAGTCACTGCTTGATCTTTCTCATGACCATCCTCCAAAGGAAAGAACTCCCAATTGTTAAAGCAGGAATGAATTGAGCAACATATGACTATAAAAAAGGATAACAAAAAACAGTTCAAGGTAACTATGCATATGACACACTGGTGCAAATAAATGACTGATGGGACAAAAACATGGGGTTGGCTAGAAACCTCTTATGCAGAAGAATTCCAGATAACTAAGGCAGTCATGGCCATTGAGGAGTTGGAGTTAACTCCCTGCTCCTTAAAGTGACTTCCTCCAAAAAACACAAGCAATGTGGACATGCAGAGAACAGTAACTTCACAGTGAGAAACTAGGTGACCACAGTCAATACTAACATGATAATTCATCTTGAGGGCTTGAGATGACAGAGGAGCCCTCTACCTCCCAGACCCACAGCCCCAGGATAACTAAAAGAAAACCTGAAAGGTGCTACCACATCATCTTGAGGGCCTGAGATGACAGAGAAGCTCACCACCTCTGTGACTGCTTCCTCCAGGCACATGGCCCCAGGATAAATGTGAGAAAATAACAAGTAAATCCCAAAGTAGAACAATCTTAAAAATACCTGACAGGTCCTCCTCACAGTGCTGAGGTCACTGGAACAAGAAAATTCAGAGAAACAGTCATCCCAAGAGGAATCTACGGAGACATGTTGCCTGGACATTATTTGGAGTCCTAAATGGGGTCTTGGAACAGGAAGAGGCAGAACTTAGAATCCAAAGTAAATACAACTTCAGTTAATTGTAGCACACCAGTATTTGTTCTTCATGACAAATGGTTTCAGATGTTAACACATCTGAGATAGTGCACATAAGTCATCACAAGGGGAAAATCAGATTGAGGTTACTTGGGAAATTGTTGCACTTTCTTTGAAATTTCTGTATAAAGATAAAAATACTGAAATAAAACCTTAAACATGGTTACATTTTTCAGAAACACCTATTTGTTTAATTATGTATATAGTTAATTACTGGTAAATGACAGTATTTTATTATGAACACAAAATTTATTATAAAACAAAAAATCAAATAATTCAAGCTAATATTTAATTCAAGACAAATGCCTCTTTTATGTTCTGTGTTGATGTAACTTTGTTAAACTTGTTATATTCTTTCCAAAGTAAAACTTGTTACATTTTTATGCTGTAACTAGGTCCTTCTAAAATTTGATCACTTTAGACTAGAGGAAAAAATAACATTTTAGAGATTCTATTTCAACTCATGGCTGAATTTGATCAAAAGAGTGGCTTCATAAAAATATACATTCCAATGGCAAATTGACTCACTTTGACTTTGGATTACTTATCCCAAAGACTCCTTTTCTTTATTTTGTTTCTATGCAGACCCTTTAGCAGTAATAAAATAAAATATTTGCCCTGGACAAATAATCAAAAAAAAAAAAAGAAAGAAAGAAAGAAAGAAAAAGGTAACAGCACTGGCGATGATGATGAATAACACCTTCTGGGCAGAGGAGTTTAAAAGGACACCGGTGATGCTCAGCAAGAGGTGGTGAGCGCAGAAGCACAGGTGGCAGTCAGGCTAAGAGTGATTTAGATGCTTCTGTGTTGTGGGAAAACATTCTACCTTCTACAAATCACAAGGAACTATCAGATGCCCAAGCTCTTGAATGAAAAGAAAAAAGTTAACAAGATTGGCAACCATGATTGTGGCCTTGAGAGCAGTAGAGTTTAAAACGACACCAAGGTTCATTGCCTCCATGACATTCTGAAGAAAATGGTGAGATACAAGGAGCACAGGTGGCAGCTCTGTCCATGCCTGATCTTAGATGCTGCTGTGTTATGAAAAAAAAAATACTCTACTTTCTAGAAATCATAAGAAATTTTTGGATGTCCAGACTCTTGAATGTTTCCAAATTCAGTAGAACTTCTACATAATTTTATTATCACTATAGCTAGTCATGAAGCTAATGATAACTAAAGGATCTATGGAGCTGTCAATGCAGCTCAGTGGAAGAGTGTTTGCCCAACTTGCAGGAGGCCCTGGGTTCAACCCCAGCACCACAAAAGAAAAAAAAAAGAATATGTCTTATTTGTATAATCAAATAGGAAATGAATAATCACTGCTTCTAGGAAAATATGTTGGACCTGAAACATCATTGAGACTATCAGAATCAAAATACTCTTACTGTGAATTGCATAACTAGACTATCATGAACAGTGGGGACACGTCATAAAGCATGTTCATATTAAGCATACCACTGAAAAAACAAAAAGGCTTTATTGACCATGGAGATGAAAATGGACATAATATAGCTTATGAAATTATTAACACATTGGAAACATGTGATACTGACATTAAAATCCTCTAAGACATGCTAGGCATTTTAACACATGCCTGTCATCCCAGTTACTTGGGGGACTAAGGCAAGAGGATCATAAATTTGAGGTTCACCTGTATATATATAGCAAGACCCTGTCTCAAAATTAAATTTTAAAAAGGGCTGGGGATGTATGTAGCTCAGTGCTTGACAAGCACATACAAGGCCCTGAGTTCAACAACCAGTGAATAAAAAAAAAATTCTCCAGGCCAGACAGCAGATCATAGACAACCATAGCAGGAGTAAAACAGGGAAAAAGCCATATGTCAACCTCCCAAAAATCATTAAAGTAAACCTGCACTTTGTTCAGCTCACAACACTAACATATCTAACCTCTGCTTCTATTAATTCAAATATAACATTTTAAATATGATAAAAAGTATGTTACTTTTCTAATGAATACAACAGATATGAGATATACTCAACTCTGTTCTAAAAGCCAACTTATAAGTACATAGGGGTAAAACATTAGGATAAAATGTAATTATGGCACTTCATATGAAATACCCTAAATACTAAAAAACATAATCTCAAAAGAAAAAATTCAAATTTCTGAACTCAAAACACAATAGTATATTTTTAAATGATACTTTGAACAGATACAAAACACTAATAGAGTTCTCCCACAAGAATTCCCAGCAATATATAAAGTATTATGCTCATCAGAAGAACCAATCCCTTGCTTGCAACAAATAAGAGAACTAACTTTTTATAAATGTAGAACTTTAGGGACTGGGGTCGGGGCTCAGTTGTAGAGCACTTGCCTAATATGTGTGAAGCACTGGGTTTGATTCTCAGCACCACATAAAAATAAATAAACAACAAAAAATGTAGAACTTTAATAAGACATAGGGATATGCTTTCTAAATTGAAAAGTAGAAAAGAAAATGTTTTAAAAAGTTTATTTTTAGTAAATATTTCTTAATTACAAAAATCAGCTATTGACTTATCTCTTACGCTTTGTAATGATTTGAGTCCTGAGGAAATTCCATCTGTAGTGGTTTTAAGTATCATGCAATATAATAGTTGACATTGAATTTTTTTCTTAGAATAATTTCATCTAAATCTGGAAGAGGTATTGTTGTGTATGTGTATATGTGTAAATACATGATGTTTTTAAACATACCTCTGGATACCTCTGATGCTTGAATCCTGTCAAAGGACATTGTGTGGGGAGGGGGATGGGGGAGGTGCTGGGATAGAATCCAGGGCCTCTCAATTGCTAGGCAAGTGTTCTGGCACTGAGCTGCATACCCAATCCCCAAAGACATCTTAATAAGCAAAAAATAATTAAAATCATTTAAGATTATTATGAGAATTTTCAAACAAGACAATTCTCTCAATAAAAAAACCAAGAAAGCTAAAAGTATATCTTAAAAATATTGCTGATGGACAACAGCAGAAGTTCACAGGATTAAGAATTCTGTAGAAAACTAAAAAGAGAAGAAATTAAAATTTATATATGAGAAACATACTGCACAGAACTGGAAACCTAGAGGACATGAGGCATTTCCTAGTAAGTACAGACATTGCAATACAACTCTAAAATAAGAAAACTCAATCAATCAATTAGCATAGAAAATTTTGGACTGGTGCTTACAGAATTCCCACTGGAAAAGACCCTGGAGTCATTGGGGCTCACAGCTGAGTGTTACCTGACCTTTAATAAATTATGGTTTTATTTTAAATGTTTATGATCTAGAAAGAAAAAAAAGAGGTGACTTTCCTAAATCCAGTTTGTTTCACCAACGCCTAATATAGTCAAGATATTTCATCCAATGTAGAATGTCAATGTTTATACAACAGGCTATTTTGTGCACCACTGAAAATGTACTGTCAGTTAGTGCACCGAGCTGTGGCTGTGAGAGTGGGGCCTGGAGAAGGGCGGGGCCTGGAGAAGGGCGGGGCCTGGAGAAGGGCGGGGCCTGGAGAAGGGCGGGGCCTGGAGAAGGGCGGGGCCTGGGAGAGGGCTGGGGTCTGGATAGGACAGGGGTCAGAAGAAGAGACACAGCCTGGAGTAGGGGCAGGGTCTTAGAGGCTCAGTCAGGGGAAGAGCCTGTGGAGGGTGTGGTCTGGAGGATGGGGGGGCGGGTCAAGAGAAGGGAGGCAGGGCGTGGAGGAGAGGTCTGGAGGAGGGTCAAAGCCGGTAGAAGGGACCACAAATGGTGAGAAACAGTAGCCTTGGTGATCATTAGCTCAGAATCCCGTGTTCTCTAGCCTTCCATCCCAACAACCCACTTGAGGGAAACTGACCTAAGCTGGGCAGAGGCAGTGACAGACTGCCTGACCCATCACCTGCCATGCCACTAGGCACCCACCACCTGCTGCACTAGGCACCAGCAGCTTCCCAAAATCCAGGGCAGAAGTCCCTGGGCCATCCACCACCACTGCCTGCTCTGTACCAACCACCTTAAGTGCATGGAAGTGGCAGGTATTCCACTGAAAGAGGAGAGGAGCCAGGCATGGTGGTATAAACCCATAATCCCAGCTACTAGGGAGACTGAGAAAGGAAAATCCCTGGTTGAGGCCAGTCTGGGCATTAGCAAGATCCTGTCTCAAAAAAGAAATGAGGGTGTTGCTCAGTGGTAGAGCACTTATATCGGATGCATGAAGTCCTGCGTTCAAACCCCAGTACTAAAATATATACATATTTTTTAAAGGAGAGGGATACACTTATTATAAAACTCAATTCCTTTTATTCTACATTCATCTTTATCATCATTTAAATAAATTTTAATGTTCATGGACAATGAACTATTTTGGCAGAAGCTGTAGAGCACCTGAAAACTAAAACTCAAGATAAATGATTACTAAAATTAAGATGTAAGTCAGTGGAAAAGCTAGATTGAGCTCATAGAAACCTGATTCTCCATCATACTGATGTAGGCACTGACTTTCTCAACAAGATCCATAAAGTTCAAAAAATAAAACCAAGACTCAATAAGTGGGATGCCTTCAAATTAAAATGCTCTGCCCAGTAAAGGAAACAGGATCATAAAGAGAGCCCCTCAGAATGGGAGAAAATCTTTTCCATCTACTCTTCCAATAAGTGATTAATATCCAGAAATATAAATAACTCAAAACACTTAACAACAGAAAAATTAATAGCTCAATAATGGGTAAAAGAACTAAACAGATGTTTCTCAAAAGAAGAAATACAAATGGCCAAAAAATACATGGAGAAAAAAAGGTTCAACATCCCTGGCAATCAGAGAAATGCAAATCAATCTACATTAAGATTTCATCTCCAGTTAGAATGGCAAACATCAAGAATACAAAAAATAACAAACTGTGGTGAGGATGTGGAGAAAGATATACTTTCCTGTTGTTTATGGGACTGCAGACTAATGCAACCACTCTGGAAAGCAGTATGGAGATTTCTCAAAAAACTAGAAATAAAGTCCTCACATGATCCAGCTGTCCCCCCTACCTTTTTTTTAAATAAAAAGAACTAAAATCAGCATGCTATAATAATACAGGCATATCAATGTTTAAGCCAGCATAATTCACAATAGCCAAGCTATGGAATCATCCCAGGTATCTATCAACAGATAATCAGATAAAGAAAGCATAGTATATACACACAACACAATTTTACTCAGCCATAAGGAAGAATGAAATTACTGCATCTGCTGCTAAGTGGATGGAACTGGAGACCATCATGCTAATTGAAATAAGCCAGACTCAGAAAGCCAAGGATCAAATGTTTTATCTTATATGAGAAACTAGAAATAAATAAGGAAATATAAAAAGGGGGAGATCCCATGAAGCTAGAAGGGAGGTCAGTGGAATAGAAGGGGATGTAGGGGGAGAGAGGAGGGATAGGAAAAGGAAGGAACTGCAGAATGAAACTGACCAAACGATCTAAGTACATGTACAACTACATCACAGTGAATCCCCCCTTCATGTCTATCTATAAACCATCAGTTTAACAAAACAATAAATAAACAGAAGGAAGACCAGTAGAGAAAGGGGAGCAGGAGGAAGGAGGTAGAGAGGGAAAATAGAAATATTGGGGTGAAATTGAACAAATTATATTCCATGCATGTCTACATCAAAATGGACCCCACTAGTATGTATAAGTAAAATGCACTAATAAAAAATATTTTCAAAAGAGAGAAAATGCACATATACTGACAATTGAACTGCAATTTTCTTAACCAAATAAAAATGTGGTTCATGAGTTTAGTTCCATGAAAGCCATGGAATAAATTTTCTTAATATTTTTAGGTGTAGATTGACCCAATAGCTTTATTTTATTTACTTATATGTGATGCTGAAGATCAAATCCAGTGCCTCACACGTGCTAGGCAAGCACTCTACCATGGAGCTAAGCCCCAGCCCTGGAATATATTTTTATAAATAAACTTGATACAAATAATATACTAAACTGAAATAAAGTAGTGGGCTGTTAACACATGTGCTTTTCTGTATTTTCATATTTTTTTCTACTACTTTAACATGCAATTTAAAAAACTCATTAGAACAATAAGGAAAACAAATAATGGAGTCCCTCCCAGTCTTAGAACTCTCATTCATCATTCCTACTTCATGCCATCCAGGTTCCCCAGAAACCACTTGGGGTTAACTGTATCAAGATGATGAGGGGGCTAGGGTCATGGCTCAGTGGTAGAGCATTCGCCTAGCAGGTGCAAGGCCCTGGGTTCAATCCTCAGGACCATATAAAAATAAGTAAATAAAATGAAGGTATTAGGTCCAACTACAACTAAATTTTTAATTATGGCAAAATATACATAGTATAAATTTTTTAAAGAAGATGATGAGGGTCACAACCTAAGGCAGGACCCTGCAGCACAGCAAATCTGAACGAAATAATAAAGGAGCAGGGTCCACAGCCAGGCTCTCCTCAGCTCTCAGTCCAAAGATGGGGCTCTCTCCTCACCAACACCACATTTCCCGCACTTTACATATAAGTAAAACTTCTAGGGCATCTCCCTCAGGCAGCTCTGAGAAGGGAGCTTCAGGTGTCCCTAGAGACATGACTCACAGTGTCCCCAAGCCTGGCGGCTCAGTGAGGCAGCTCTGAGGAGAAGGGAGCTGCAGGTGTCCTTCGAGGCAGGACCCATGGTGTCCCAGAGCCAGGCGGCTCCCTGAGGCAGCTGTGAGAAGGGAGCTCCAGGAGTCCCTAGAGACATGACCCACAGTGTCCCGGGGCCAGGCTCTCAGGAATTGGCCCTGAGAAGAAAGCCCAGGCCTCACTGGGAAGGAGGGGAGAGCAGCATCAAAGATGGGGGTGAGGCCACACCCCGATGGCCACACCCAGCAGGACGCTGCTCACTGCTTAGAGGAATGGTTCTCCTGGCTTCTTGGTGAATCTCAGCCCTTTCTCCATCCTTGGCTGTTACTGGATGAAGTGTGTTCCCACTGTTGTCACAGGTCTGGCAGTGTTGTCTGTGGCATCTGGAGTGGAATCTCAGGAGAGGAGAAAAGGGAGTCCAGGAGACGCCCTCCCTGTGTCACAGGAACGCAGGGAGCTGAAACTCCAAATCTGGGCTTTTGTGTTCCAATGAATAAAGTCAGACCCCAAAAGTCATGCAAGAGACCTTTCTTAGAAGTGAAAGTGAGGTGAAAATAAAGTAAAAGAAAAGTGAGGCTTAAGCAATAGTACTCTCAAGGGGGAGAGTGGACGTCTCCAGGCAGAGAATGACAAAGGCGAAAATGCTGTCCACAAATTTCATTACTGTTTGATATTTACTAGGAGAACTGGGGACCACCTTCTGTACTCTGCCAATCAGGTGTTCAACTCCTCCTTCATTCTGGGCGGTGGAGTTTTTGACCTTAGCTGGTCCTCTTCAGAACAGTTACGATGCCCATCCTATTTAGGGAGCCTCATCTACAGGTCAGTCCCATGTTAATGTGAGCACTGGGGTCAATCGCTGGTCAGAAGTTACCTTAGTGCGCCTGAGCTACTAAAGGAAACTTCCTTCCCACACAAATGGATACAACTTTAGCCATAATTTCTAGCTTCACACCAACCTCAGTGGACCCTGTCAAGAGCTAGTCCCATTAATCCTTTCTTTTTTATTTATTTTTATTTTTTTATTTATATATGACAATGGAATGCATTACAATTCCTATTACATGTATTTTTTCATATCTCTAGTTGTAAACATAGTATATTCACACCAATTTATGTCTTCATACCTGTACTTTGGATAATAATGATCATTACATTCCACTATCATTAATTACCCCATGTCCTCTCCCTTCACCTCCCACCCCTCTGCCCTATCTAGAGTTCGTCTATTCCTCCCATTCTCCCGCTCCCTATCCCACTATGAATCAACCTCCTTATATCAAAGAAAACATTTGGCATTTGGTTTTTGGGGATTGGCTAACTTCACTTAGCATTATCTTCTCTAATTCCAACCATTTACCTGCAAACGCCATGACTTTTAATCCTTCTTTCTTGATGTGTCTTCCCATTAGCTCCTTTGCTTCTGTTTATTTTCTACAAATCAACTACCACCCTTTGTATTCTCATCTACTTTGGAAGTAGTTTAAAGAAGACCCTAAAGTAATTTAAAGAACACTTGTGACCTTGCCTGCATTTCACTGCTCATCTCTAGCTACTACTAACACCTGCACCACAGCCCTGTGCTCCACCAGGCCAAGTGCTGCTGCAGCCAGGGGCCAGGTGGGCAGACATTGGCAGCTGCAGGAGTCCCCCAGACACTTCACTCATGCACCCAAAAGCAGAACACCAGAAACAAGCCACTGCAGAGGTCTCTGGGCAGTGTGGTCTTTGAGACAGAGTGACTTGGCAACAGGCTGCCCAATTTGAGGATCATGATTTTTAAGGAAAAAAGTTATGGCTGGATGTGGTGGCACACACTTGTAATCCCAGTGGCTATGGAGACTAAGGCAAGAGGATTGCAAGTTCAAGGCTAGACTCAGCAATTTAGTGAGCAACGTAGCAAGACCCTGTCTCAAAATCAAAAATAAAAGGGTGTGGCTCAGTTGTTAAGCATCCCTGTGTTCAATACCTGGTGCAAAAAAAAAAAAAGTTATATCCAAGTCAGTGGTGGCCTCTGTCGAGGTGAGGAGAGCCTGACTTCAGATCAAACCTCCTGGTGGCCTCTGGGAACATCAGCTTTATCCCCATGCCCTGGAGCATTTTAGATAATTCCTTCTAGATAATTCAGTTCTCATTGTGGATGCCTCTGGGATCTGCAGGCTACACGTTCATTCAGAATTCCCAGGGATTCTTGACTGTGTAATCTGGTGTTCTACCCACACTGCCCTTGTCACAGAGGACCATGGGGGCTGTGTACCACATGCTGGTCCAGGCACCCTGAATGTGTCATCTGCTATTCTGCCCACACTGCCCTGTCACAGAGGACCATGGGGGCTGTGTGCCATGTGCTGGTCCAGGAACCCTGGAGGACCCTGCAGTGTAATCTGCTCTTCTGGCCATTTAGCCCTTGCCACAGATGACCTGAGAGCTTATGCCACATGCCGGTACGAGCACCCTGGAGGACCCTGGCAGTGTTGTGACGTGTTTTTCCCATGTATCCCTCACCCCAGAAGCTTATGGATGCTGCAAGTAGCACATACCCCCAGGATTCTGCCTAGTGTAATCCAATATTCCACATTACAGCCCCCATTGTAGAGCCCCTGGGAGCTGCAAGCTACCTCATCACAGGGAAGCCCCTGGGTTTTCTGGGAAGTGTATTCTGGTGTTCTGCTCATGCAGCTCTCACTACACAGGTTTCGGAGAGCCGCAAGGCTTCAAGGATCAGGGACATTGTAGTATGGTGCTATGTTGGTGCAGACTACACTATAGTGACACCTTGGAGCTCTGAGCCCCAGGAATTCTGGATATTGTAGTCCATTCTACTGAGGCAGCCCTGACCTCAGAGGTCTCTGAGAGATGTGGGCCATTGATTATTCTGGGCAATGCAGTCCATCTTACCTAAGTAGACCTCACCATCAAAGCTCCTGTGATCTTCCTGGACACCCCAGATAAATCTAGGTACTCAATACAAAGCTTGTTTATGCAGCCCTCAATAGGGAGGTGTCTGGGTGCACCAGGCCCCAAGGGATTCTGGATAGTATAATCTGGCTTTCTGCCTGCACAACCCTCACTGTGAGGTCTCCAGGAGTTGCAGGCTGCACACTCACCTAGACAACACCACCTTCCAGTGATTCTGGGTAGTATAGTTAAGGTCTCTGCTCTACTGTTCTTACCACAGAGGATCCTTAGAGCTACAGCCTCTGAGGGTTGTGAGTCATGTAGCCAAGTGTTTTGCCCACTCACTGCAGAGGATTTCCAGAGCTAAAGCAGTCTATAATTTGACCTATGCTGCCCCCACTGAAGGCTCTGGTAACGGCAGGCCCAGAAGATTCTAGGTAGTGCAGGGTATTCTGCCCTTTTCAGCTCTCACCCCAGACTCTCCTGGGAGCTGCTTGCTGCATTCTCACAAACCATCCTGGGGACTCTGGGCAGTGTAGTCCAGGATTCTGCCGCTTAGCACCACCAAGAAGGGGCCTGGAAGCTTTGGCCTGTGTGCTTGCCCTGGTACACTGAGGATTCTGCGTAGTACATCCCACAACTGCCTGCCCAGCCAAGTATTCTCTACAAAGGCCTCTGGTACACTGAGAATTCAGAGTAGCATATCTATCCCAGAGACTGCCTGCCCAGCCAAGAATCCTACACAAAGTCCTCTGGTAACTGCAGGCCACACGGTTGCCAGGAGCCCCCATTAATTCTGGGCAGTAGTGGTCTGCCTAAGCAGTTCTCACCAGAGGCTCTTGGGAACTGTGGGCCCCAGAGGATTCTGGGTAATGCCATCCAGCATTCTGCCCACATGACCCTCAGTGTATGGCCCCCAGGAGCTGCAAGCCACATGTTGGCCCTAGTACCCCAGGAATCATGGGTACTGCAGCCAAGAAACTGCCCATGCAGCCATCACCATTGTGGTACTTGCCAGATGGCCCACCCCACTGGGAATAGACTCACTTAGCAAACCCCAGCATTATCAGGTTTCTTCTAAAATATTGTAGTCATGTATCAGAAAGAAGTCCTTAATACAGCCACAATTTAAAATAATCATAATTCTTTAATATCTAATACCCAATTAATTAATACACAGATCTCTCTAGCTACTTCAAATAAATTTTATAGTTAGACACAAATTGGGTTCAAATTAGGAGCATTTATTGCATTTGGTTAATATATCTTAAGTCTTCCTTTACTTGTCACCTACTTATTGACAAAGGTGGTTAATTTATACTGTAGCTCTTCAAGTCTGCGTTTTACTTCTTTGTTTTACTTCATAGTGCATGGGATTGAGCCCAGGTCCTCACGCATGCCAGGTACCACTCTACCCCTGACCTACAATCCCACACACAAGGTTCTTCTTGTAACCAACACAAATACAAATATTGATGGAGTCGGCTAACCATGAACTGAAACTCTGAATCCATGAGCCCAAACTAAATTCTTCCTCCTGTAAGTTGTTCTTGTCAGATACTTTGGTCACAGCAATGAAAAGCTGATGACTTTCAGCAATGTCCACTAGATTCGTTTATAAAAGAACCCAAGCCACAGAAACCTGCATGAAACAATAATCCTTCTTTATGCCACACAAATATTTTTTATTTGTTGTATGTGCCACAGTATGGAATAGTTGGCAAATAAAATGCTCTATCTTATTTCTCTTTTTTGCCATTTTTTATTTGTTCTTTTTAGATATACAGGACAGTAGAGTGTATTTTGACATATTATACATACATAGAGTATAGCTTATTCTAATTAGGATCTCATTCTTGTGGTTGTACATTATTTGGAATTATACTGGTCATACATTCATATATGAACATAGGAAAGTTCTGTTTGATTCATTCTGCTGTTTTTCCTATTCTCATCCCTTTTCCTTCCCTTCATTCCCTTTGTCTAATCCAATAATTTTCTATCCTACCCTCCCTGCACCACCACTTATTGTGTGTTAGCATCCGCATATCAGAGAGAACATACAGCCTTTTTGTTTTTGAGATTGGCTTATTTCACTTAGCATGATAGTCTCCAGTTCCATCCAAAAATAATAACTTTTTAAAGTGGTTGGTAACTTTTATTTTGTGGTGAGATGATTCTTGATAGATTCTCTTGAGTATTTGATATTGGGCTGAGAAATGAATAAAAAGTTTTGAAATCTTTTGATTCTAGAGCACAGAAAAGGAAGAGATTATGTAACATCTTTGAAAGAGGAAAAAAGAAAAAAAAATGGACCTACCAGAAAAGTAAGGAAGAAGGGAAGGGAGGAAGGACAGTACCTCAAAAATGAGCACAAGCTGGGCATGGGGGTACACGACTGTAATCCCAGCCACTCGGGAGGATGAGACAGGAGGATCCCGAGTTCAGAGCCATCTTCTGCAATGGCAAGGCACTTAGCAATTCAGTGAGACCCTGTCTCTAAATAAAAATACAAAATAGGGCTGGGGATGTGGCTCAGTGGTTGAGTGCCCCTGAGTTCAAAAAAAGCACAAAGTACAAAAAAAAAAAAAAAAAAAAATCCCCAGTACAAAAAAAGCACAAAGTTGAAACAAGTTTTATTTATAGACCATATGGTACACATTCTCAGTGGTGCCCCTATCCTGCCACCATCTACCATAAAACAAGGGAGGACTACGCCTCTTCCAGCAGGTGGTGCCACAATAACCTCCCCTAGGAATGAGAGGCAATGAAAGTAGAAATCACTCTTTCTCCCTCAATATCAACATATATTTACATTTTAGTTGACATTAGAAGGGCATGCTAATTATTCAAGTATTTTCAGAAGATTCTTTCCTCTATGTGTTATCCATTCACTAGTGTGGTTCATTGAAAGATCACAATGCTCTAAATGAAGTCAACAGATTAGAAATACAAGTGCTGTGGAATCAACAGATTAGAAATACAAGTGCTCCGCATTGCTTCACTTAAGGAGCACATTCTCTAGTGGTTCTGATACACGCCATGAGCAGGTTATACAAATTAGCTAGAGAGGAGGGAACTTAGATGGTACCATTTTCACAATCCTTTCTTGATCTGCAGGTGAAGATTTTCTACACCCGAATATCTCCCTGATGCTAAGCAACCTCTCAGACTGAGGGAGGACCCTGTGCCGGAGATAGCGTGCATTTTTGACCTCTGCAAGCAATTCTGAGAAGGCTGGCTTTGTGGTCTCACCTTTGCAGCCTCCTACACATTCCATGGAATGTGGGGGAAATTGTTCCACAGCATTCCTACATGGCTTTAGATTGGCATCTTTTGATCTAATCTCATCAAGGTTGACCATTCCACTACCACAGGTACTGCTGGAAGCCATTTGGTCTTGATGTGCCACAGAGGTGCCCTTGTTGGGGTCTATGCCCTGAGGTGGGATTACAGACTCTTTCTCCTGGGCTGGCAGCTTTTCTGCCATGAAGCAGGCAGTTCTGTGACTCTGAGATCGCCAGTTCTCTTTTCTCCTGGTGGGGTTTTTGAGGCCAGTGTGACATAAAGGAGGCATCTGGGACTTGATTTTGTACATTTCCTGGGTCGTGTTGGTTGCCAATGCTCTGGGAAGAGAGGTAAGAAGAAGAAAGATCTCTGGAAACTGAGAAGAGACTCACATTTAGACTTCTGGGTCACTGTATGGCAGCTCCATCAGTGTGGAGTCTCCTGAGTTATGGGAGTGTGGGAGTGGAAGCAGGTGAGAATAGAGGCTCTGGTGAGCTGACATGTCTGTCTCAGCAGAGGAAAGCAGCATTTCCTCGGGGAAAGAAGCACATTTCACCGACTCAGGAGATGAGGAATTCAGGGTCACACTCATGCATTTAATGAGTACCTTCTTACCTGACTTCATGTTTTGGAGGTCTGTGCTTCTGTCCTTGCTGTGGCGGGAAACTGAGGACACATTCTGGCCTTTTCTGAGTTCCATTCCCAAGAGAAGACAATCTCACCTTGACAATATCTGCCTTGAGTTAATGAAAAAGTTTACGGGAGAAATTATGCTCCATAACTTGGCATGTTGTGGTCCCAGCCCCAGTGCTTCACCCCTCAGGCTCTTTCCAATAAAGCAAGGCCTTTAGGGTGGGTCCTGATCCATTAGGAATGTGTCCTCATTTGAACTGAGACACATGGGACACAGGAGGGCACCCTGTGAAACACATGGGGAGAGGACAGCTCCCCCACCTGCTGGAGAGGTCACAGCCCTTCTTCTCTCCAGTACCCACCTGTGCAAGGGGCAGCCCCACCCCCACACTTTGCTTTTGGCTCCTAGACTCCTGAGTCAAGAGATCATGAAGTTTCTGTTAAGTCACCTGACTTGCTGTGCTTTGTTAGGGAGCCCTGGAGAACAAATAATAAGAGAAGAAATTCTGGGAACCAGGCTCCAGTGTGTGGCATTTTCCCATTACATACCAGGCTGATCTGGCACAACCAAGGAAACAGAAAACTTCTGTGCAGCTCTCAGTGTTTATACACACCATGTTGGAGAGGATTTATAAACATCAAGAACAGAGTTTAAACAGCCCAGGCCCATGGAAGTTTACTTGGCAAGCACAGTGTTTTCAAAGACAAAATAACTGGTGTGAGCTTTTTGTCTCATTCACTGCAATTATGTGACCTGTGCACCGATGGCAGGAGTTTGCAGCTGCCAGCCATGATCAAGGGGACTCCACTGGCTGAGGGGATATCTCTTCACCTATGGTCTAACTGCCACAGGGGACCACCAAGTTCTCAAGACATCTTACAAGCTGGTCACTTGAGGATGAGAGTCTTGGAATAATATGCTTTAAAGAGAGTGAGTCCCCTGAGGGCAGCGGTTAGCACTGAGCACACAGCTCAGTGGCAGAGTGCTTTCCTTGCCTATGCAAAATTCTGAGTTTGATCCCCATGCCACAAGAAATGAAGACAGAACACACACAGGCAGAATAGTGGTCGGCAGGTACAGGTGGGGATGAAGAATTCACATTAAACTTCTAATCTCTGCAATCTGATCACTTCTTTGTGAAGCAGTTGGGACAAGAGATAGTCCTTTGTGGGCCACTCTTCTTTGGCAGTCTCCTTGGGGAACTCACCTGTTCCCTGTAAACTAGGGAATGGGGAGCTGCTCCTCCTGCCAAGCCACATGTCTGCAGCTCAGATCTGTTGGGCTGGCAGGTCCAGGAAAGAGCTTATTGATTCTCTGCAACATGTTGTAGAGAATCTCCCCAGCACACTCTCTGTGGAGGCAGACCCTGCATCCTCCTCACATCCAGCCAGCCAGTCCACGAGTCTGCATCTTGGTTCCTTGGACAGGATATTAATCATAAACCTCTCACAACTCTATTTGCTAAATACCTTGGGAGGCTGGCCTCATTTTCTTCCCCTGACCAGTGCCTGAGTTCAGCCCTCAGGTCATGCCTGCACTCTGGAATTGTATCAGATCTGCTCTGACTTCACCCGGTGGCAGAGTGAGCCCCAACATATGAGCAGGTGATCTCCCCACTCCCAGCCCTGCAGGGGAAGCCTCTGTTGCAAGACCTGTGGAGCTGTCTGTGACTGGAGATGCTGGCTGTCCTGCATTGCCTCCAGCAAGCCGCACATGCCTCCTGCAGCTACCCTACTGCGGCACTGTGCAAGCTGCGCTCACTTAGCATCTCATGCAGACTGCAGGTTTCTGCAAGGGTTGGCCCTTCCTGCCCTCCTGACAAGTGCCCTATCCCCCTCATCCCTTCTCCTCCAGGCTCTGCTCACACACCACCTATTTTAGGAGAGCTTCCTGAGGGCCCTTGACAGACATCAGGAGCTTCCAATGCTCCTGCCCAACTTTGTAAGTAATTCTAATTTAGCAGTTAGCATTCTGATTTTTTGTAAGCACAGCTAATTTCCAATCTAAATATGAACATCTCAGGAGCAAAAACCACGTTTTTCCATTCCAGCTTCCGAGTAACCATAATAGTGTTTTGTAAAGGTGATCTGTGAAACACCTTACCCAGAACAATCTGCCTTGGTATCCATAAAAAAACTGGATGTTTGAGCTTAAATTTCCAGCCGGTTAATTCAAATCTCTGAGGCACCTGGTGATGTGCATCTTAAACAAGCCACCAGTGGCACAGAGTGTTAAATGACCACGGAAGAACACTGCTAACTAGTGTCTGAAAAGCACCAAGACAAAGCATGTCTCTTCTTCCCTTTACCCCTTTCGACTGTTCTTAGTTGAGAGAGAGTATGACCTTCCAAAGAACATGGAGATGGGGCCTGGTATCGGGGCCCTCTACCTCCTGGTCCATACTCTACCAGACACCTGCAGCTGAGGCAACTGCACAGCAAGGCATCCTCCTGAGAATGGCCACTGGGTCACCATAGCCTCTAGAGATCACAGTGGAAATCAACCAGTGTCCTCAAGGGCATTTCCTGGGCCCTGCTCTTGTTCTAGGTAGTTTAGCCATTCGCTGAAGACACAGAAAAAAAAAGCTCCACTGCTTGCTCAGAGTCACCCTTCAATCCCAAGGAGACTAGAAGTGATTATATGTAGCTTAAAACAATTGGAGCTTAGAAACAATTCCAGGCACGATGTCTGGACCTGCTCTTGGCTTCCATGACTACGTTAAACTATGCAGACCTGAGGACTTTCTACTCTGTGTGCAACTGCTTTCTTCTGTGCCTCTGGGTTTTGGCACCTGCATTTGACAAGAAGGCTCTCCTGAAGAGCTGGATTCATCTGTTCTATGCTAAATTTTGAAGCAATATTAAAATCTAATTATTTTAATGATGAATGAAGGAGAACTAGTTTCTACAAACTCTATAACTGTAACAATGTTCAACAATATAGCAGGAGAGTTTCAGTTCTGTAATGAATCTGTACTATTTCGTGAGAAGAAGTGATTCCCCAGCACTGGCTTTGTGTCTAGATGTGTTCCAAGTGCTCACCAAATCCTCGAATAGCTTCACAAGTTAGGCAGAATCACTTCCATGGCATGTTTGAGGAAACTGAGGTCACAATTCCAAACTACTTTATTCTTCCTTTATAAATGGGACTGGTACTGGGACTTCAACCTTAGTAGCTGCTCAATCAAAATTGTTAGCTCAAATATGAAAGAAGAGACACCAAGAGAGGTGAAACCAAACCAGCTCAGATGAGCGGGAGAAAAGCAGAAGGTGAAGCTGCTTGAGACAGTGGAGAGCTAGGAGTTCTGGCAAGAGAGAGAAAACTGGAGATGGACAGCAACTGGACATCAAGGTTTCTGAGTGGGCCGTTCAGTACAGTTGTGGGACTAGGGAAGGCAGAGGGATGTGAAAGCCCTGACCAGGATAGGAAGCGCTTGCTGTCCTGGGCCCAGGGCCCCAAATGGCTGCCAAGCAGTGAGAGCATCACTCTTCCCTCAGAAGAACCCTGGTGTTGCCTATAGCAGCCCACACTGCCAGGAAGCCTCACCTTGCTGCAGCCTCTGCTGCTCTCTCTGGAGCTGCCTCTGCTCCCTGGTCAACAACTTCAGGTGGTAGAGGCAGATATCCTCTAGACTCTGCAGTTGTTGGCGGAGTCTGGCTTCAGCCTGCTTGGCGATCTTCCTCTCCAGATCCAAGTGCTTATGCAGTGATCCCCTGACTGTACTCCTCTCCATTCTCCTCACTGTCTAGAGACAATAAACAAGGTCCTTCCATGTACTGCAATCAGTCTGACAGAGCAGGGCCTGCTGTTTGGTCAGGCGGCACCGAAGCCTGTGTGCTTCTGAAACACAGCTGCCCAGTCAGGTCAGGCCACATTGTCAGAAAACACTGCCTAGAGTAGGAGTTTCCAGAATCTAGAAAGATGGGGGTGGGAGATCAGGTCATTTCCCCATCCTTGGCCTCCTTGCCTGAAAAACAATGATAGATAGAGGGCTCCCTACATGGCCCAAATCAAATTGCTCTGTGTAAAGATCAATTGAGAAATATGAACAACTTTTTTTGCAGCGGGGAGAGAGTATGTGGATAGAAGCTTTCTACATATACAAGACATTATTCACCCAGAACAAGAAACCCTTCTACTCTTCTCTAAAGATTCCTACTCCCAAAGAGCTTTCTCAGAGACCTGAAGACATCTGAGCACCTAGGCTCAGACATGCTGGCCCTCAGCTCATTCACTCACACACACGCTCCTTCAGTCTGTGGTTCTGCAGGGGACCAGTTGCCCTCTTGAGAGCTGAGGGCAGTTGTAAGACAGTTCCTACTCTCAAGTAACTTTAAGATTCTCCACTCTGGAGTCTAAAAACTCATGTAAAATCTGAACAATCGACATCTCAAAGAGTGGCAAAGTGGATCTATAATTGCAAAATAGAACAGCATAAACAATAAGCAATTCAGGTGGACCTGGGGAGTCACTTGGGGCATGAGTTCCTCTTCCACCCTCACCCATCTTCTCAGACTGTAGGTTCTTTCCACCCTTCATGCACCCTGATGCCCAAATCTGCACTAACTTCACCTCAGCCAAACTCAGTGGCACTAATAGGCCAGGATATGTCTTTCCTTTCCTTAGAGATCTTTGAAAAACTTAACTCAGAGCTCAGAGGAGGACATGTGTACAGAACATAAATGAATTGCTATCAATAAGGCTTTGGTGGGAAAACTACAGGAAGAAGGTTAGCATTAAAAGGGAGATGAGGTCAGGCACAAAGCAGCTCAATCTAAGACTCTGCTATAGGTCAGCTTGATTTAGAGTCTAAAGTGAAGATTAAACCTTTAGTGACACACATGGTGAGCAGCACTTACCTACAAAGGCAGGGTTCTTACCGCGAGAAGAGTGCTTGCTGCTTTCGCTCTGTCAGACGCACTCTGGATTAACAAATTTGCTTTATGCTCTGAACTGACAGCCTGGTGTGGGTAGGGGCAAGGGAGCACTGGAGAGGTCTGTGGGCAGTGCTTGGTGCACTGGAAAGCTCTCTCCCTCCCTCCTGTATCCCCCCACCCCATCTGGATCCTGGGGCCATGGGCACCAACCCTGGAAGAGAGGCTCTGAGAGTGCAGGAAGCCTGCCAGCCTCAAGCCCTCCCCTAGAGGGGCCACGTGGCTTGTCCTAGCTGTGTCCATGGGAGCCAAGAATGAGGAGTGGCTCCCTGTGTGCACAGGCCCCCTCCCCCAGGTCCTGTCCACCTCGCCCTCCCCTTTTGCCATGCTTCCCTCCCCCCACTCATCCTCCTTCCTGGATACCACATTTGGCCCCCAAAGAAAGCACCACTTTCTCTGCTATGCTTGTGCACATTCTGCAGTGAGTACAGGGAGTGCTGCCTGTGATTATTCTGCACCATTGCATACCACTGCTACCCCCAGGCTGCTACCCACGTGCAGCACACTTCAGAGCTTCTCGCCTCTCACCAACTTTGTGCTCATATTTGGACAGCTGCAGGAGAAGGCAGAGTTGGACTGTTGGTTACACAATAAGATACTGAGTGAGATTTTCACTGTTGCCTTGGAGCTACATCCGAAAATAACAGTCAGTTATATGCCAATCTAAGCCACATAAAGACAGCTGGCCACCAGCCAAACAGGCCCTGCCAACCACCATCACCACACAACAAGCAAGCTATGTAAAAAGATTATTGGGGAAAGGGAACAAGAGCAATTGTGGGGTGGGGAGGATTGTTTGTTCAGCAGGAAGCAATTTCTTTCCAGTCCTTTCCCAAGAGGTAATTCCCTCACCTCCAGAATTTTTATGGACAGAGTAGAGTTCCAAGAAACTCACCACAAAGAAGAAAGTACCACACCCTGGAAACTGGTCCCCATTGTCCAGCTAGAGACCTGGTGGAATACAGAGGATGCAGAGAAAAGGCCCATGGCATCCCAGAGTTGCCACGAGAGCTGACATCCCACATGGGCCACTGGAAAGCCTATTTCCTGCCATGTTGTGGAGAGCTGAAGAGGAGAGGCCTACAGAAACACCCATTGCTGGAGGGCAGGGAGAACTCTCACGAGGTGTGCCTAGGAAGACCATGTTGGCCAGACCCATGCTAGTGGAAGTGCTGCAGAGATTCTGGCTCCACATTCCCTGGGATTTGTCACAGGGATTTTGGGAGCAGCAGAAACCAAAACAGCATCATGCATTCCTGTCACTGGGAGGTACTGTTCCAGCCAGAGAGGAAATGAAACCACAGGCAAGGCCAGAGAAAGGGAGAGACAGAGGAGATCTGAGTGAAGGTGAACTTTCTCAAGAAAACCACACAACCTAAAAGCAGAGGCTATCAGGAACACATGGAGCAAAAGCAGACAGGGAGGGTCAACAATGCCTCAGCATGAGGACTGCAGTGGCAACACTGAAGAACTATGGTTCAGATCCCACCTTTATCTTCAACCCAGGCAGGAGTATATTAGAACTGAAGACACAAGGGAGGTGCAGAAAGAAATGAAGAGCAACGGAAATGCTAAATATAAAGGCTTTGTATCTGTCTTTTCATAGTAAAAGAAAATGGACTGTTGAGGGAAAAAATTAACCCTGAAAGGTATACTTTATAAATAGATACAGAAGTAGAAGACACTACCTAGTTGCTCAAAGGATGAATGGTACTAATCACCTGAGTTGAAGAGAAAACCCCGCATGAAATCCACTGCTTTTTTCCATGATGAGGCACAGAAGAGCGCATCCTCCAGCTCTTCTTCTCTTCAGCGTCCATCAGATCTTACTGCCAAAGGCTTCGATACCAGGCTGGGTAGTCTGCTCCCACTGCTCAACAGAGCCCTACAGGAATTACTGGGATAGGGAGGCAGGATAGGGACACACAATGTCCGGGAAGGTGCCAGTGACGTCACTCAAGAGCACTTGCACTCTGTGCAGGGACTGCAAGGCCTCTCAACATCCAAGACTTCACCAGTCTCCTGCAGCAGGTCAGCAAGCAGACGCGGGTCTAGATATACATGAGAAGAGTAAAAGCAAGTCCACAATAAAAACACCACTTACAATGACAAAATTTAACACAGTAGTGAATCATAACAAGTTCAGGAATAAATTTAATAGAAAGTAGAACACTGAAATATTTCAGAGAGAAATTGAAGACGACCTGAATAACCGGGAATGTACACCAACCATGCTGAGCACTTTAGACTGTCAAGTTTGTCTCAAGATTACAGGATCAATCACAATCACATGCTTTTTTCCTGGCAAACATTGAGAAGCTAACTCCAAAATCCAACTAGCAATCAAGGGAAGAGTGCCCAAATTATTTTAAAAAGGAAGAACAAAGAGAACACAACTTGAAGACTTCCTCTAAAGCCACGGTTTATAACATTGCATCTTGTTGGCATCAAGAGAAATATGTTAATATGAGAAATATGTTAACATTGCATCTTGTTGGTGTAAAGAGAAATATGTTAAACCAATACAATAGAAAAGAGACTTTAGGGGCTGGAGTTGTGGCTAAGCAGTAGAGTGCTCGCCTCGCACGTGTAAGACCCTGGGTTCGATCCTCAGCACCACATAAAAATAAATAAACAAAATAAAGATATTGTGTTCGTGTATAACTAAAAGTAAATAAAAAATAAAAGAGACTTTAGAAGTAGACCCACACATCTGATCAGCTCATTTTTGATAGAAGCATCAACATAATTCAATGGAGGCAAAAATATTCTTTCCATGGTGTTGACACAATGGGGTATCCATGTGGAAAAATTAAATCTCAATTCTTACATTACACCATATGAAAAACTAATTTAAAAATGGATTGTAAATCTTAATTTCAAGGCTAAAACAAAATGCTTCCAGAAGAAAATATCTTTGTAAACTTGGGTTAGGCAAAGATTTCTTAGAGGAAAAAAAACCCAAACTATAAAAAAAATGATAAGTAACTTAATAAAATTACAACTGATTGTTTTTCAAATGACCCACTTGAGAAAAGAAGTGGTAACTAAGAGCCTGTAAGAATATATCAACCTCTCTTTTATGAAGGACCTGTATTCATAATACCCATATATGGCACAACAACACAAACAAACCTGTTCAAACATACGACAAGACGTGAACAGATGCCCTAAAAGCATACACAAATCGCCAATAAGCAGATATTTATGTACTCAAAGTGGTTAAGTATTGGGCGCTCCAAAGAAAATCCACAAAGTCAACTAAGAATAGTTTAAAAATTGGTTAGTGAGATTATGGATCAACTGAAACTTTTATACACTGATTTTTGTGAATATAAAATAGCCATGACCATTGGGAAAAGCATTTGGCAACTTCTTATGAAATTCAACATATGCTTCCCTATGACTCAGCAATACAACTCCAACAGAAATAAAAACATGTCAATAACAGGATTTGCATATCAGTGTTCATATAAGCGCTATTCATAACAGTTCCAAGTTATAAAAACCTGAATGACCATGAACAAATGAATTGATAGCCAAATGTGGTTCCTTCATGCCATGGAATTCTACTCAGCAATATAAAAGGCCAAACTCAAGATGTACAACAGCATGTCAGGTCTTACAGTGTCTGTGCTGCAAAAGAAACTATACACCAAAGAGAATCCCAGTCCATATGTTCAAAATAATACAACAGGCACACTTCATCTAGAGATGCTAGAGGTCAGCCAGCAGTCACCCGAGTTGAAAGGTACAGATGAAGACCGACTGCAGAGAGGAATGACGGAATTTCTAGGGAGAGAGAGGTGGGGACTACATGCTGTTTGTGAAAACCAATAACCTGTAGACTGGAACTACAGATTTTACTGTGTATAAAATATAACTCAGTAAAGTTGATTGGAAAAAAACAGCCTAATTTTGTTGTGTCAGAAGCTTCTGCTTGCATGTGAAGAATTGCTACCTCTGGCAGTTGTCTTCCTGCCTTGCAAACTAGAAACTAGGGTAGATCTACTTTATGTAAGGGCATTTCCTCAGTCCTTCCTTCAGCAATGCTGTGACTAATGGGTGGGCTCAAATGGTGCTAGCTGATACCTCCATGTGGAGCTTCCCTTGCACCTTCCACCTAAGCTTCCAACACCAGGACTGTCCCTTGGATCCGTCACCTCATTAGATGCTGAAAATGGTGAGTTTGCATCTATTAGCTATGTCTTCTAAAAATGTTTCTCTCTCTGTTTAGTCTCCTGAAAATATAGTTCATATAGGAAAAACAGGACTGATGCTTGATTCCTTTTTAGAAAACACAACAAAGCATCCAACTCAGTGTTTTCAGACATTGGAATGGAGGCAATGGGGTTTGTGATCCCTAACACATAAGATACAAACAAAATGAGCTCTGCAGTTTCCCAAGTTAGCATCTAGAAGTTTTCAGGCTCTGATGCATGAAGAAAGGAACAAAATAGAGCCCAGCTGTTGAGCAGCCAGAGTAAGGAGCCAGAGAATTGAGTCTGATAGGTAGAAGTGGCTGGAGTCTGCAGAACAGAGTATCAGGAAGCCAGTGTGCACATGTGTATACATACACACACACACACACACACACACACAGTGAGAATGAGAAAGTCGCAGAGAACTGCAGAGGGCTCCCTCTGAGTCTCAGCTGAGTACTGATTTGCTGATGCAAGGGGAAAATCTCCAACAACCTTGGGGAGAAATAAACAGATCCTAGTACATTTATACAATAAGAAGCTACTAGGCAGTAAAAAGAATAAGAGTACTGATACAGGCTACGAGCCTAGATCTCAGAGCATTCTGCTGAAGCAAAGATGCTTGCTTCCTGGTATCAAACACAGTGAGCTCTAGAACATGTAAACTTGAAGGGATAAAAAATGCAGATCAGTGGTGTTTATGGGTAAGGCAGACAGCATGGAAGACACAGTTCCAGTCTACATCCAAGTCTTAAAGGATGAGAGAAAACGTCCTAGAAATATTTTTTATGCTTTTGTTTGCATGAATCTTCATACTTTGTGCTGAAAATGGATGAATTTTATTAGATGTACATTGTGCCTCAATAAAGCTGGCTTTTAAAAATAATACTGGAATCACTATGAAAAGCCAATTACTTTCAGAAATTACTTTGACAACAACTCACTATCCTGAAAATTTTAAAAAAGAATCAAGCATCAGTCCTGTTTTTCCCATATGAGCCATATTTTCGGAGACTAAACAGTCAGAGAGAGAAACATTTTTAGAAGACATAGCTAATAGATGCAAACTCACCATTTTCAGCATCTAATGAGGTGACGGATCCAAGGGACAGTCCTGGTGTTGGAAGCTTAGGTGGAAGGTCCAGGGGAAGCTCCACATGGAGGTATCAGCTAGCACCATTTGAACCCACCCATCAGTCACAGCATTGCTGATGGAAGGACTGAGGAAATACCCTTGCATAAAGTAGATCTACCCTGAGTCCAGTCCAATCTCGGATTCTGACTGCCACTTCATAGATTCATGAAAAAAAAAAAAAAAAAAATCAGTCAACATGAGAAAGCCAGATCCAGAATGTAGATCATTTCTGGTGGTCAGCTTTTTCATGACTATGGCCAAAAGACCCAACAAGAACAATTTTAGGGGAGAAATGTTTATTTAGGACTCACAGTTTCACAGGTTTCAGTTCATAGACAGCTGACTCCATTACTCAGGGCCAGAGGGAAGGAAGAACATCATGGTGGATGGATGTGGAGGACGAAAGCAGCTCAGGACATTACACTTGGAAAGAGAGAGAGCTCTCCTCACCACAACAAAACATATATCCCAAAGGCACATTCCCATTGACCCACCTCCTCCAGCCACACCCTGCCTGCCTACAGGTACCACCCAGTTAATCCCCATCAGCAGAATTTTAATGCACTGATTAGGTTAAGGCTGTTATAATAGAGCATGGGGCCTGGGATTGGGTTGTCTTGTGAATTTGAAGAATGAAATCCATGGATACAAGGATGAGAGTAAAGTAACAGGATTTACTAGAGTAACAGAAAAAAAGAAAGCGAGAGCTCCCAAAGCAGGAGGAATATGGAAGAGTGGCTTGCATAAGGGTTTACATGAATCTACAGGAGTAAGGGAAGTAGCCCCACCCAATCCTGGGAAGATTCTCAACATCTACAAGATCTTCATGCACTGTTTGGTCCAAACAAGTTACTGTTCCCCACCATTTTTGATGGTGGTTTGGGTACAAGATAGAGGATGCCCCACTGGCAGTTTTTTTCTGCCCATATAGGAGTCACCTGACCTGGATGAAGCCTGGTTTGTGTCAGCAGTTTCTCAGCCCTGAATAGAAAACTGGCCTTAAGGGAGCCCAAGGCCCCTGCCTGTTTATTTTAATCCCTTCTCCTGCCTAAACAACCCAATATTTTTACCTCTAAACTTCTTTGCAATGTTTCACACATGAGCTTTTAGGGGACACCTTATATCTAAATCATAATAATTCAAAAGAATTATCTGATATTTCTGGCAAATCAGTAGCAAGAAATTAAAAAGTAAACAAAAGGGCTGGGATTGTGGCACAGTGGTAGAGCGCTTGCCTAGGACTTGCGAGGTCCTGGATTCAATCCTCAGCACCACATAAAAATAAATAAATAAAATAAAGATATTGTGTTGGGGCTGGGGATGTGGCTCAAGTGGTAGTGCGCTCTCCTGGCATGTTCGCGGCGCTGGGTTCGATCCTCAGCACCACATACAACTAAAGATGTTGTGTCTGCTGAAAACTAAAAACTAAATATTAAAAAATTCTCTCTCTCTCTCTTTAAAAAAAAAGATATCGTGTCCAACTACAACTGAAAAATAAATATTTTTGTAAAAAAGTGAACTTATAACAAAATAATATTGAGAGAAATAAGTACCAAAGTAACATGTAGCCTGTTTGGATCCTGATCCCCACAAAGCAATTGAAAGCATCTTTGGGTTGAGAGGGTTGAGAGGGAAGTTTGAGCAGAGGATGGATATTAAAAAATATTGAGTTGCCCTTGTCAACGGCATTGGGTGTGATAATGGAATCTGTTTCAGTCTGTCCTGGTTACTCTAAAACAAACCAAAAATGAAAATTCATAAACAACGGAAGTTTACTTTTTACTGCTCTGGAAACTGGGAGCACAAGGTGTGGGCTCCTAGATCAAGAAGACCACATGTTGTGCCTCACATTCTGGGTGGCACAGCAGCTCTGGGGTCTGTTTATCAGGGCACTTATCCTGTTCAAGAGGATGCCAACCTTTGACTGAGTCACAAGTCAAAGGCCCACCTCCTGAACCCACACACTGGTGATGAGGATTCAGCATGTAAATTTGGAAGGGACACATTCAAACCAGAGCATCATGTTCATGTTAATGAAGTGTTGTCAGCCCAACACACATACCAGGGGTCTACAGGTGAATAGGCATTATATGAATCTTGGTTTTGCTATAAAATACTACACAAAGAAATAAAATAATGAAATTAGAACACAAGGGTCTCCATGCATGGGTGACAGGAATACTGCAAATGCTAACTATAAAGTCAAGAGGTAGTTTGAAAGCATGTTCTGATTTGGAGCATATTTTAAATTCCCCATATAAGAATCTGAATAAATACATAAGCTAGCCAGAAGGATGGGAAAAGGAGAGACAGTTAGACTATTAACTGATAATTCAATAGCAATAATGTAAAATAGGAAATTGCATGTTTTCAAAACCAAATAAAAATAAAGCACCAGCCAAAAATTCTGCACAATAAAGGAGGGTAGACCAGTGAGAAGAAGGCAGAAAGTCTGACACCCTTCCCAGTAAAGTAGAGGAGTGCAGAACAGTGAGCAGAGGACAGGTAGTCTGAATTCCTAAACATGACATTGAAAATATGTCTCTGCAATTTTAAGAACAATATGGGGATATGAAAATAAGCACCAGATTTCTATATCTTGAATTACAACTTCAACATCTTACCTTATACAGTGACAGTATTCTTAAAGGCCCTATAACCCTGGAAATTCAATGTACCAAGCAGGGGGATTATGAACACCCCAAAGTCTAGGAGTCAACTACACATATTCTGTGAAAAGGAGGGTCACTGAAGAGGGAAACTGCTTTATTAGGAAGTGATGTGATCAGTAGAACACTGACCTCTCCTGGCTCTTGGCAAGTCTGGTAGAGGGGAAAAAAAAGACTGAAGAAGCCAAGTAGTTCCTCATGAACTCCCCAAGATTAACCCTTGAAGAGACTTGACTGACCTCCAACAATTTCGAAAAACAGCCCAATATAAGACTACCTGGTTAGTCTTAAACACCCCACAGGCAAGTATAATCTGAACAAGCATGAAAGGTGGGGACATGCTCAAAGAACATTTCAACTACCCACATCATTTATTTTATTAGATATCTTTTGACTTTAGATGCCTCTAGTTTTTATTCTTTTTGGATTGTAGGACAGATAGTATATGGCATGGTCTCCCAAAACTATTCTACAACTCCTTTCTTATAAGATACTATAAACTAAACCTGTTCCTTTTTAGGTCTTACAAGAGCAAATGCCATACACAAAGAAAAACAACATTTTTATTCAAGTGATCTACTATACTATCTACAAGTCTTGTTCAAAATCGAACAGGACTCAAATTACCCTTTATTTTCTCCCTCTCTCTCCCTTTAGGTCAGAAAAGAACCCACAAACATTGGTTTCATTTAAATTGATTTGGTTATATAAATATTGCAATGTAATGATAACCTTTAGGGGTAAGAGAAC